>NW_028227277.1:1479767-1724767 GCF_978045245.1 Mus caroli | reverse complement strand
TTTGCTTCGTTTTATTTCGATTCTTTTTGTTTTTGTTTTTAGCTTTTTAGGGATCATTTAGTGTTTGTTTAAAGTACCTAAGGTTTTTCTGGATTTTCTTTTTTTCTTTTTTTTTTTTTTTAGGTTAATTTTAGGGTTTTTTAAGTATTTTAGATATTTTAGGGTTGTGGGGGTGAGTTTTGAAGTCCTTAGTGTTTTTATTTAAAGTTTTTAGGTTTTTTATGGTTTTAAAAAGTTTTGGCCATTAGTGGAAAGAGAGGCCCATTGTTCTTGCAAACTTAACATTCCTCAGTACAGGGGAACGCCAGGGCCAAAAAGTGGGAGTGGGTGGGTAGGGGAGTGGCAGGGGAGAGTATGTGAGATATTTGGTATAGCATTTGAAATGTAAATGAAGAAAATTTCTAATTAAAAAAAAGGATTAAAAACTATTAGCCACAAAAAAAAGGGGGTCTTTTTGTGTTTTAGGGCCTTAGGTTTTTTTGAGGTTCAATTATATGTCTTTTTTTTTTGAAGTTTCTTGATTTCTTCTATATTTTTAAGATATTTTAGGGTTCTTTAGTGTTTTTAAATGATTTTAGGAATGTTTTAGGTTTTATTATTATTATTTTTTAAAGTATTTATGTTTTTTGTTATTTTTTGCTGATGTTTTTTGTTTTTTTAGGGTTTCTGGTTATTTGTAGGGTTTTTTAGTGTTTTAGAATTTTGGAATATTTTGTTGGGGTTTTAGTTTCTTTTAGTTGCTTTTTTTATAATTTTAAATTTTTTTTAAGGGTTTTTGTTGATTTTTTTAAAAACATCAAGGTTTTCTTTTTTAGGTTTTAAGGGTCTTTTCATTTTTTTTTAAAGGTCTTTCTTAATTTTTTGTTTAAACTCTTGAGGGATTTTTTTTAATGGTTTCAGGACCTTTTTTAAGGCTTTATAGGTTTTTTTGGGTTTTTTTTTTTAGGATTTTTGAGTATTTTTAAAGAATTTTGAGTGTTTTTTAAAGGGCTTATGGTTCTTTTTTGGGTTTCATGTTCTTATTTAGGGTTTTAAGATATTTTTTTTTTTACAAATATTTAGGGTTCTTATTGAGGGGAGTTCAGGGTTTGGGTATAGCCAAGGATACACAGAGAAACCCAGTCTCAAAAAGTAAATAAATAAATAAATAAATATGAATAAAGTAAGGAAGAAATAATGACAAGAATTTTAGGGACATTTTTGGCTTTTGGTGTATTTTCTTTAGAATTTTAGTTTTGTTGTTGTGTTTTGTTTTGTTTTGTTTTGTTTTTTTAATGAATTGTAGGGTTTTTAGAAGAGTTTTTGTTGTTTGGATTGAATTTTTTTTTAATTTTAGGGTTTTAATATTGGTGTTTCATTGTTTTATGTTTGCCAGGAATTGGTGGCAGAGTGACTTCCAGGACAGCCAGGGATAAACAGAGAAACCAAGTCTCATAAAGGAAAAAAGGAAAAATAAAAAACAGGAAGAAAGAAAGAAAGAAAGAAAGAAAGAAAGAAAGAAAGAAAGAAAGAAAGAAAAGAGTTTAGAATTTTTAAAATTTAGGGGTTTAATTTAGGGTTTGAAGGATTTTTAGAAGAGTGTTTTAGAGTTTTTTTGTTTGTCAGGCTTTTAGAATATTTTTAGTGTTTTTCCTCGTTTTTTAAGGATTTTAATGTATTTTAAGGCTTGGGGGTTTAATTTAGGCTTTATTTTATTTATTTATTGTTTAGCATTTTACTCTATTTCTTAGGGGTATTTTGTTGTTGTTGTTGTTGTCCTCGATTTTTTTTTTAATTAGGGTTTTATATTTACGGATTGTTTTTCGGTTGCCAAACAGTGGTGGCACATGTTTTAAATCCCACCAATTAGGAGGCAGATGTAGGTGGACTTTTGAGTTCAAGGCCAGCATAGTATACAAAAGGAGCTCCTGGACAGCCAGAGGTACATTGCTAAACACAGTCTCCCAAAACTCAAAAACAGAAAAACTCAAAAAAATATTTTTTTTAGGGTCTTTTTGTGGTTCTTGTGTATTTCTTTTCTTTTTTTCTTTTTTAGAATGTTAGTGTTTTTCTTAAGGTTATTTGGAAGAGTGTTTTAGAGTTTTGTTGATTTTGGTTTTTGTTTTGTTTCATGTCTTTCAGGATTCTAATGTATTTTTTTGTTTGTTTGGTTTTCTTTCTTTCTTTTTTAATATTTTAGAGTGTTTTAGGTTTTTTTTTTTTTTTTAAGGCTCTACAGGTTTTTTTCTTTTAGGGTTTTTTTTTGGCCTTTTTTTGGTAGTTTTGTTTTGATTTTTGAATTTTTTTAGTGTTTATGAGTATTTTTTTTTTAATACAAGGTTTTATTTTTGGATTTTAAGACTTAATTTTCGGTTCAAAGTGGTGGCCCTTGCCTAGATTCTCATCAACTGGGAGGCAGAAGTAGTGGAATTCTAAATGCATGGCAGTCTGGTCTAAAGAGGGAGCTCCAGGACACCCAGAGATACACAGAGAAACCCAGACTCTAAAAATTTAAAAAATAAAAATAAAAATAAAAATAAATATAAAAATAAAAAGAAAGAAAGGAAGGAAGGCAGGAAGGAAGGCAGGAAGGAAGGAAGGAAGGAAGGAAGGAAGGAAGGAAGGAAGGAAGGAAAACATAAAAAAAGAATGAAAGAAAGAAAGAAAGAAAGAAAGAAAGAAAGAAAGAAAGAAAGAAAGAAAGAAGGAAAAAACTATTATGGACATTTTGGCTTAGTGTGTATTTTTTTTTCTTTTTAGATTTCTAAATGTTTTTTTAGGGTTTATACAATTTTTAAAAGAGTGTTTTAAGAGGGTTTTTTTTTTTTTTTTTTTTTTTGGTTTCCAGGCTTTTAGAGTATTTTTAGTGTTTTTCTTGTGTTTTTAAGGTTTTTCGTATATTGTATGGTTTTGGCATTTAATTTAGCCTTTCTTTTTCTCTTTCTTTTTCTTTCTTTCTTTCTTTCTTTCTTTCTTTCTTTCTTTCTTTTTTTTTTCAGTATTTTACAGTATTTGTCAGGGTTTGTTGTTGTTGTTCTCATTGATTATTTTTTTAAAAATTTAGGGATTTATATTTGGATTTTAATTGTTCTAGGCAGTGGTAGCCCATGCATTTAATCCCAACAATTAGGAGGCAGGATTTTTTGAGTTCGAGGCCAGCATGGTCTACACAGAGAGCTCCAGGACTGATAGGGTTACACACACACACACAAAAAAACAGACACAACAAAGGAAAAAAAAAAAGAAAAAAAATAAAGGAAGGAAGGAAGGAAGGAAGGAAGGAAGGAAGGAAGGAAGGAAGGAAGGAAGGAAGGAGGAAGGAAGGAAGGAAGGGAGGGAGCAAATTATTACTTTATGCCTATTTTTGGGCTTTCTGTATGTTTTTGTTTTGGTTTTTGTTTTTGTCTTATATTTTAAGCAATTAATGGTTTTTAAAGGGTTTTCGGGATTTTTTAAAGATTTTTTAAGAGGATTTTATTGATTTTTAGGGATTTAGTTTAAGGTTTTTTTTTGTTGTTGTTTTTTTATTGTTATAGAGGGTTTTTTTGGGAGGGACTTTAGGGTTTTTCTTTAGGGTTTTAGTATTTTTTTTTAGGGTTGTGTGTGTGTGTGTGTGTGTGTGTGTGTGTGTGTGTATGTGTGTTGGAGTTTGTTGAGGTTGAATGGAGCACGGTCTACAGAGTGAGTTCCAGAACAGCCAGAAGTACACAGAGAAACCCATTCACCAAAAATTAAAAAAAAAAAAAAAAAAGAAAGAAAAAAAAGAATGTTATTAAGAAAGAAGGAAAGAAGAAAGAAAGAAAGAAAAAGAGAGAGACAAAAGGAAAGAGAGAAAAAAAGAAAGAAAGAAAGAAAGAAAGAAAGAAAGAAAGAAAGAAAGAAAGAAAGAGAAAGACTTAGTGAAATTTTAGGATCCCTGGTATTTTTGGAGCAATTTATGTTCTTTTTAAGGGTTAATAGGGTGTTTAGAAGACTATTGGTGAGTTTTATTTATTTTTCCTGTTTTTTTTTTTTCTTGTTATCTTAGGTTTTTGGATTTATTGTTTATTTTTTTGGTTTCAGGATTTTCGTTTATTGTTTTTAATGTCTTTTCTTTTTTTTTTTTTTTCTTTTTTCTTTTTTCAGGCGTAAAGTGTTTTAGCTTTGCCAGTCAGTGGTGGTCCATGCCTTTATTCTCAGCCCTTGGGAGGCAGAGGTAGGTAGATTTGTAAGTTCTAGGCCAGCCTGGTCTACAGAGTGAGTTCCAGTATAGCCAGGGCTATACAGAGAAACAGATTCCAAAAACAAAATAAATTAAACCAAAAAAATAGCTTACGCGTCATTTTAGGGTTGATATATATATATAAAAAATTATAGTTTTTCTTAAGGGTTTTGTAGAGTTTTTAGAAGAAGTTTTAGATTTATTTGGTTTTCAGACTTCTAGTGTATGTTAAGTGTTTTGTTGTTATTGTTTTTTTTCTTGTTTTTTAAGGACTATAGTGAGTTTTAGGGTTTTAGTATTTTATTTAGGCTTAATTTTATTTTATATTTTTAACATTTTGATTTATTTCTCAGGTTTTTGTTTTGTTTTTTTTTTTTGTTTGTTTGTTTTTTAATTTTGAGGTTTTATATTTGGTATTTAATTGTTTTACGTTAGCTAGGAAATTGTGGACCATGCCTTAGGGTCGCCAGGCAGTGATGGCCCTTGCATTTAATCCCAGCACTTGGGAGGCAGAAGCAGGCAGATTTCTGAGTTTGAGGCCAGCCTGATATAAAGGGGGAGCTCCAGGAAAGGTAGGGATACAGAGAGAAACCCATTCTAGAAAAACTCAAAAAACAAATGAAATAAATTAAAATGAAATAAAATGAGAAAAGAAAGAAAGAAAGAAAGAAAGAAAGAAAGAAAGAAAGAAAGGAAGGAAGGAAGGAAGGAAGGAAGGAAGGAAGGAAGGAAGGAAGGAAGGAAGGAAGAAAGGAAGAAAGAAAGAAAGAAAGAAAGAAAGAAAGAAAGAAAGAAAGGAAGAAAGAAAGAAAGAAAGGAAGAAAGAAAAGAAAAAATTACTTAAAGGACATTTTGTCCTTTCAGTTTTTTTTTTCCTTTTCTTTTTTTTCTTATTTTTTAGAATTTCAGTTTTGTTTCTTTTTCTTTTTTTTTTTTGTAAAGGATTTTGTAGGGTATTTTATAACAGTATTTTATAGGTTTTTTTTTTTTGAGTATTTTAGTGTATTATTAGTGTTTTTTTCTGATTTTTTAAAAAGTTTTTTAGGGTGTTTCAGTGTTTTGGGTTTTTTCTTTTTTTTTTTTTAGGGTTATATCTTTTATTTTTAGGGTTTTTAGTTTTGTTTTTATAGAGTTTTAAAATTTAATTATTTTTTTACTTTTAATGTTTTATTGATGGAATTAATAGTTTTAGGGTAGGCAGGTAGTGGTGGACCATGCCTTAAATCCCAGCACTTTGAAAGGAAGAAGTATTGGCTTTCTTAGTTCAAGGCCAGCCGGGTTTACAGAGGCAGGTCTAATATAGGTAGGGATACACATAGAAACCCATTCTCCAAAATCTGAAAAAAAAAAAAAAAGAAAGAAAGAAAGAAAGAAAGAAAGAAAGAAAGAAAGAAAGTAAGTAAGAAGGAAGAAAGGAAGGAAGGATGAAGGAAGGAAGGAAGGAAGGAAAGAAAGAAAGAAAGAAAGAAAGAAAGAAAGAAAGAAAGAAAGAAAGAAAGAAAGAAAGAAAGGAGAAAATTACTTAATGGATATTTTGGCCTTTCTGTTTTTTTTTTTTTTTTTTTAATTTGTATTTTTGTTTTCTGTTTTATTTTTTTATTTTTTTTTTGTTTTTTTTTTTTTGTTTTGTTTTGTTTTGTTTTTTGTTTGTTTGTTTGTTTGGATTTAGAGTTTTCATTTAGTGTTTTCCTTTTTTTATTTTTGAAAAAAAATATAAAGTTTTTATATTGGGGGATTCACATAGAAATCCAGTCCTGAAAAGCTCAAAAAAAGACAGACAGATAGATAGATAGATAGATAGATAGATAGATAGATAGATAGATAGATAGATAGATAGATAGATAGATAAACAAAAAATAGAAGAAAGAAAGAAAGAAAGAAAGAAAGAAAGAAAGAAAGAAAGAAAGAAAGAAAGAAAGAAAGAGAGAGAGAGAAAGAAAGAAAAGAGAAAAATAATTAATGGGCATTTTTGCCTTTTTGTTATTTTGGGGTTTTTTTTTGTTTTTTTGTTTTTTTTTTAGAATTTTAGTGGTTTTTGTAAAGGGTTTTGTAGGTTTTTTTTTTTATAAGAGTATCTTAGAGGGTTTTTTTTTTTTCGTATTTTAGTGTATTTTTAATATTTGTTATGATTTATTTGTAAGTTTTTTAGGGTGTTTTAGTGTTTTGGTTTTTTTTTTTTTCAATTTTTGCTAGTGTTCTATCTTTTATTTTTAAGGACTTTTTGATTTGTTTTTATAGTTTTTGGTTATTATTATTTTTTTAATTTTAAGCTTTTATTGTTGGATTTAAGTGTTTTAGGGTTGCCAGGCAGTGGTGGCCCATGCCTTAAATCACAGAACTTGAGAGATAGAAGTACTGGATTTCTTAGGTCAAGGCCAGCATGGTTTACAGGGGCAGTTCCAGTAGAGCTAGGGATCCAAAGAGAAATATAGTCTCCAAAATTTCAAAAAAAAAAAAATAATAATTAATTAAAAAAAAACAAAGTAGGAAAGAAACAAAGGAAGGAAGGAAGGAAGGAAGGAAGGAAGGAAGGAAGGAAGGAAGGAAGGAAGGAAGGAAGGAAGGAAGGAAGGAAGGAAAGAAGGAACCAAATTACTTTATGCATATTTTGGGCTTCATGTGTAATTTTTTTTTAAAGAAATTTAGGGTTCTTTAAAGCATTTTTAAAATTTTATGAAGATTGTTTTAGAGGTTATTTTGGTTTTCTGTGGTTTAGTGTATG
Source organism: Mus caroli (assembly GCF_978045245.1). NCBI lineage: Eukaryota > Metazoa > Chordata > Mammalia > Rodentia > Muridae > Mus > Mus caroli. Next base: position 1,717,865 of record NW_028227277.1, on the reverse strand, counting down.
TTTAGTGCTTGTTAAAAAAGATTTTAGAGTGTTTTTGTTTGTTTGTTTGTTTTTGGCTTTAGGGTTTTCTTTAGGCTTTTAGTATATTTTTGAGTTTTTGTGTGTATGTGTTTTGGAGTGTGTTAAGGTCGAAGGCAGCATGGTCTACAGAGTGAGTTCGAGGACAGCCAGAAGTACACAGAGAAACTCAGTCTCCAAAAACTTGAAAAAAAAGAAGAAAAAAAAGAGAGAAAAATAATAAGAACGAAGGAAAGAAGAAAGGAAGAAAGAAAGAAAGAAAGAAAGAAAGAAAGAAAGAAAGAAAGAAAGAAAGAAAGAAAGAAAGAAAGGGAGAAAGGAAGACAGAAAGAAAAAGAAAAATGAAAGAAAGAAAGAAAGAAAGAAAGAAAGAAAGAAAGAAAGAAAGAAAGAAAGTAAGTAAGAAGGAAGAAAGGAAGGAAGGATGAAGGAAGGAAGGAAGGAAGGAAAGAAAGAAAGAAAGAAAGAAAGAAAGAAAGAAAGAAAGAAAGAAAGAAAGAAAGAAAGAAAGGAGAAAATTACTTAATGGATATTTTGGCCTTTCTGTTTTTTTTTTTTTTTTTTTAATTTGTATTTTTGTTTTCTGTTTTATTTTTTTATTTTTTTTTTGTTTTTTTTTTTTTTGTTTTGTTTTGTTTTGTTTTTTGTTTGTTTGTTTGTTTGGATTTAGAGTTTTCATTTAGTGTTTTCCTTTTTTTATTTTTGAAAAAAAATATAAAGTTTTTATATTGGGGGATTCACATAGAAATCCAGTCCTGAAAAGCTCAAAAAAAGACAGACAGATAGATAGATAGATAGATAGATAGATAGATAGATAGATAGATAGATAGATAGATAGATAAACAAAAAATAGAAGAAAGAAAGAAAGAAAGAAAGAAAGAAAGAAAGAAAGAAAGAAAGAAAGAAAGAAAGAAAGAAAGAAAGAGAGAGAGAGAAAGAAAGAAAAGAGAAAAATAATTAATGGGCATTTTTGCCTTTTTGTTATTTTGGGGTTTTTTTTTGTTTTTTTGTTTTTTTTTTAGAATTTTAGTGGTTTTTGTAAAGGGTTTTGTAGGTTTTTTTTTTTATAAGAGTATCTTAGAGGGTTTTTTTTTTTCGTATTTTAGTGTATTTTTAATATTTGTTATGATTTATTTGTAAGTTTTTTAGGGTGTTTTAGTGTTTTGGTTTTTTTTTTTTCAATTTTTGCTAGTGTTCTATCTTTTATTTTTAAGGACTTTTTGATTTGTTTTTATAGTTTTTGGTTATTATTATTTTTTTAATTTTAAGCTTTTATTGTTGGATTTAAGTGTTTTAGGGTTGCCAGGCAGTGGTGGCCCATGCCTTAAATCACAGAACTTGAGAGATAGAAGTACTGGATTTCTTAGGTCAAGGCCAGCATGGTTTACAGGGGCAGTTCCAGTAGAGCTAGGGATCCAAAGAGAAATATAGTCTCCAAAATTTCAAAAAAAAAAAAATAATAATTAATTAAAAAAAAACAAAGTAGGAAAGAAACAAAGGAAGGAAGGAAGGAAGGAAGGAAGGAAGGAAGGAAGGAAGGAAGGAAGGAAGGAAGGAAGGAAGGAAGGAAGGAAAGAAGGAACCAAATTACTTTATGCATATTTTGGGCTTCATGTGTAATTTTTTTTTAAAGAAATTTAGGGTTCTTTAAAGCATTTTTAAAATTTTATGAAGATTGTTTTAGAGGTTATTTTGGTTTTCTGTGGTTTAGTGTATGTTTAGTGCTTGTTAAAAAAGATTTTAGAGTGTTTTTGTTTGTTTGTTTGTTTTTGGCTTTAGGGTTTTCTTTAGGCTTTTAGTATATTTTTGAGTTTTTGTGTGTATGTGTTTTGGAGTGTGTTAAGGTCGAAGGCAGCATGGTCTACAGAGTGAGTTCGAGGACAGCCAGAAGTACACAGAGAAACTCAGTCTCCAAAAACTTGAAAAAAAAGAAGAAAAAAAAGAGAGAAAAATAATAAGAACGAAGGAAAGAAGAAAGGAAGAAAGAAAGAAAGAAAGAAAGAAAGAAAGAAAGAAAGAAAGAAAGAAAGAAAGAAAGAAAGAAAGAAAGAAAGAAAGAAAGAAAGGGAGAAAGGAAGACAGAAAGAAAAAGAAAAATGAAAGAAAGAAAGAAAGAAAGAAAGAAAGAAAGAAAGAAAGAAAGAAAACAGATTTAGTGAAATTTATGGCTCTGTGTATTTTTGTAGAAATTTAGGGTCTTTTAAAAGGTTAATAGGGTGTTTGGAAGACTATTGTAGAATGTTATTGTTTTTTTTTTTTTATTGTTGCTTATTTTTTGTCTCCTAGGTTGTCGTGTTTTTTGGTTGTTTGTTTTTGGGCTGAAGGGTTTTCGTTTAGAGTTTTCCTTCATTTATTTATTTATTTATTTATTTATTTTTATTATTATTATTATTATTATTATTATTATTACTATTATTATTATTATTATTTATTGCATTTTTTGAAGAAAAAATTAACTTTTTATTTTGGAGGTAAAGTGTTTTAGCTTTGCCATTCAAGGGTGGTTCATGCCTTTATTCCCAGCCCTTGGGAGCAGAGGCAGGTGGATTTGTAAGTTCTAGGCAAGCCTGGTCTACAGAGTGAGTTCCAGTATAGCCAGGGTTATACAGAGAAACACAGTTTTGAAAAACAAAATAAATCAAACCAAAAATTAGCTTAAGGGTCATTTTGGAGTTGATATATATCTATATAATTTCATAGTTTTTTTTTTTTTTTTTTTTGTAAGGGGTTTGTAGCGTTTTTAGAAGTTTTAGATTTATTTGGTTTTCAGACTTCTAGTGTAGGTTAAGTGTTTTGTTGTTGTTGGGTTTTTTTTTTTTCTTGTTTTTTAAGGATTATAGTAAGTTTTAGAGTTTTGGTGTTTAATTTAGGCTTAATTTTATTTTATTTTTTTTGCATTTTACTTTATTTTTTAGATTTTTGTTTTGTTGGATTTTGTTTGTTTGTTTGTTTGTTTTAATTTTAAGGATTTATATTTGGTATTTAATTGTTTTACGGTTGCTAGGAAATTGTGGACAGTGCCTTCAATTTCAGCAATTGGGAGGCAGAGGTAGTAGATTTGTGAGTTTGAGGCCAGCCTGATTCAAAGAGGGAGCTCCAGGACAGGTAGGGATACACAGAGAAACCCAGTCATTAAAAACTCAAAAACAAATGAAATAAAATTAAATGAAATAAAATGAGAAAAGAAAGAAAGAAAGAAAAAAGAAAGAAGGAAAGAAAGAAAGAAACATAGAAGATAGATAGATAGATAGATAGATAGATAGATAGATAGATAGATGATAGATAGATAGATAGAAGGAAAAGGAAGGAAAGAAATAAGGTAGGAAGAAAGGAAGGAAGTAATAAATTAAGAAAAAAGATAGAAAGATAGATAGATATGTAGATAGATAGATAGATGATAGATAGATAGATAGATAGATAGATAGATAGATAGATGATAGATAGATAGAAGGAAGGAAAAGGAAGGAAAGATGGAATGAAGGAAAGAAGAAAGTTAGAAATAAAGGAAGAAAGTAAGAATTGAAGGAAGAAAGAAAGAAAGGAAAGGAAAGGAAAGGAAAGGAAAGGAAAGGAAAGGAAAGGAAAGGAAAGGAAAGGAAAGGAAGGAAAAGGAAAGGAAAGAAGGAAGAAAGGAAGACAGAGAAAGAAATTTAAAGGAAAGAATATAGGAAGGAAGGAAGGGAGGAAGGAAGGAAGGAATGAAGGAAGGAAGGAAGGGAGGAAGGAAGGTAAGGAACGAGGGAAGGAAAGAAAGAAAGAATGAAAGGAAGAAAGGAAGAAAGAAAGAAAGAAAGAAAGAAAGAAAGAAAGAAAGAAAGAAAGAAAGAAAGAAAGAAAGAAAGGAAGGAGAGAGTTTTAAGTTCATTTGGATTCCTGTATTTTTAGAAGGGTGCTTTTGAGAGGTTTTTTTTTTTTTTTTTGAGTTGTCTAGTGTTTTTTTTGTTTTTTTTTTTTTTTTTTCTAGTAAGTTAACCAATTTTACTGTGTTTTAAATTTTTAGGGTTTTATTTATGCTTCAGAAATTTATTTTTTATTAATTATTAATTTTTTTTGTATTTTAATGCACATTGTTATATTGTGTGTGTGTCTGTGTGTGTGTGTTCTTGAATAATTATTTAAAATTTGTGAGGTTTAATTTTGGTGTTTATTGGTTTTAGGTTGCCAGGAAATGAGGGCCATTGCCTATAAAACCTAGACATAGGGATGAACAAGTAAGGGATTTTTAAAATGGAGTCTAGTTTGGTCTATGGAGTGACACCCAGAATGGCCAGAGAAAGACAGCAAAAGCCATTCTCCAATATTCAAAATAGAAAGAGAGAAAGAGAGAGAAAGAGAGAGAGAGAGAGGGAGGGAGGGAGGGAGGGTGGAAGGAAGGAAGGAGAGAAGGTAGGAAGGAAGGAAGGAAGGAAGGAAGAAAGCAGGCAGTCAGGCAGGCAAGCAAGAAAAGAAAGCAAGCAATAAAGAGACAAACAGAAAAAGAAAAAAAGAATTGGGTTTCAGAGTTATTTTTAGCCTCTTTTGCGTTTTTTTTTTTTTTTTTTTTTTGGAATTAATACTTTGGGGGTGTATTTTGTTTTTGTTTTTTTTAAGGCTTTGAAGTGTGTTTAGAAGAATGTTTAGGAGAGTGTGTTTTTTTTTTTTCTTTTTAGACTTATATTATATTTTTAGTAGTTTTCCTAGGTTTTTTAGAATTTTAGTGAATTTTAGGACTTGGGGTTTTATTTAGGCTTAAAGGTTTTTTTTTTTAATATTTTAAAATTTTAATGTTTTCTTTGGGATTGTGTGTGTGTGTTCTTGAATATTTATTTCAAATTTGATCATTTTAATTTTGGAGGATCATAGTTTTAGCATGGAAATAGCGGTCCATGCCTATAAATTCTAGCCCTAGAGATAAACAGGTAGTGGATTTTTTAGTTGTCAGCTAGCATGGTCTACAGAATAACTTCCAGGACAGTGAGGGATACACAGAGAAACCGACTTTTTAAAAGATTACAAATAAATCAATGAAATAAACAGAGAGGGAGAGAGAGAGAGACAGACAGACAGACAGACAGACAGAGAGACACACAGACAGAGAGAGAGACAGAGAGAGAGAGACAGAGAGAGATAAAAGGGGAAATGAAGGAAGAAAGAAAGAGAGAGAGAGAGAGAGGAAGAGAGAGAAAGAGGGAGGAAGGGGTGAGGGATGAGGGAAAGAACAAAGGAACTAAGGAATGAAGGAAAGAAAAAAGAATAAACGAAGAAAAAATAATAGTGTTACTGGGTCATTTTTATTCTCATGTGCACTTTTTTATTTTTAGGGGTTTTATTTAAGATTTTGAAGTGTTTTTAAAGAATGTTTCAGAGCTTTTTTTGTTTTCAGAATTCTAGTGTATTTTTCAAATTTTTTTCATTTTTTTAAATTTTTACTGTGTTTTGGACTTTTCAGGTTTCATTTAGACTTCAAAGATTTATTTATTTTAATATTTCATTGCTTTCTTTGTGTTCTTTTTTGTGGGTGTATTCTTGAAAATTTATTTAAAAATTGAGGGTTTTTATTTTGGTGGTGCATAATTTTAGAATTGTCAGGCAATGGCTACCCCGTTCATAAAAATGCTAGCCCTAAGGTGAACTGGTAGGGGATTTTTTAGTTGGAGGCTAGCCTGGTCTTGAGATTGATCTCCCAGAGAGCCAGGGATAAACAGAGAAACCCAGTTTCTAAAAATTAAAAAATAAAGAAAATGAAAGGGAGAGAGAGAGAGAGAGAGAGAGAGAGAGAGAGAGAGAGAGAGAGAGAGAGAGAGAGAGACATACATCGAGAGAGAGTGAGCAAGAGAGAAGGAAAAGGAAAAAAGAGGTAAGGAAGGAATAAGGAAAGAAGGAAGGAAGGAAGGAAGGAAGGAAAAAAGAAAAAGAAAGAAAGAAAGAAAGAAAGAAAGAAAGAAAGAAAGAAAGAAAGAAAGAAAGAAAGAAAGAAAGATAAAGAAAGGATAGTTCTAAGTTCTTTAACTTCATTTGATTTCCTGGATTTTTAGAAGAGTGCTTTTGAGGGTTTTTTGTTTTTAGACGTCTAGTGTATTTTTGTGTTTTTTTCTAGTTTTATAAACAAGTTTACTGTGTTTTAAGATTTGGGGGAATTATTTTCCCGTCAGCAATTTATTTTGTATTTATTATTATTTTTTTTGTATTTTAATGCATATTGGGATTGTTTGTGTGTGTGTGTTCTTGAATATTTATTTAAAATTTGTGGGGATTAACTTTGGTTTTTCATGGTTTTAGCGTTGCCAGGCAATGAGGGCCATTGCCTATAAAACCTAGCCCTAGGGATCAACAAGTAAGGGATTTTTAAGATGGAGGCTAGTTTATTCTATGGAGTGACAGCAAGGATGACCAGAGAAAGACAGAGAAATCCATTCTCCAAAATTCAAAAAAGAAAGAAAGAGAGAGAGAGAGAGAAAGAGAGAGAGAGAGAGAGAGAGAGAGAGAGAGAGAGAGAGAGAGAGAGAGAGAGAGAGTGGGAGTGAGGAAGGGAGCAAGGGAGGGAGGGACAGAGGGAGGGAGGAAGGAAGGAAGGAAGGATAGAAGGAACGAATTAACAAGGAAAGGATTGTGTGTGTGAGTTTCAGAAGACTCAGAGATTCACAGAGGGACCAAGTCTTCAAAAACTCTATTAAAAAAAAAAAAAAAAAAAAAAAAAAAGAAAAGAAAAAGAAAAAGAAAAAGAAAAAAAAAGAATTAAATAATAAAAGAGAGAGAGAGGAAGGAAGGAAGGAAGGAAGGAAGGAAGGAAGGAAGGAAGGAAGGAAGGAAAGAAGAAAGAAAGGAAGAAAGGAACAAGGAAGGAAGGAAGGAAGAAAGAAAGAAAGAGAGAGAGAGAAAAACAAAGAAAGAAAGGAAGAAAGAAAGACAAAGAAAGAAATAAAGACAAAGAAAGAAAGAAAGAAAGACAAAGAAAGAAAGAAAGAAAGAAAGAAAGAAAGAAAGAAAGAAAGAAAGAAAGAAAGAAAGAAAGAAAAAGAAAGAAAGAAATTACTTTATGGACATTTTGGACTAATTGTGTTTTTTTGTTTTGTTTTGTTTTTGTTTTTGTTTTACAATATTATTGTTTTTTTATAAAGGTTTTGTAGGGTTTGTTGAAGAAGCTTTTAGAGGTTTTTTTGTTTGTTTGTTTTTCAATATTTTAGTTATTTTTAGTTTTTTAGGATTTTTTTTTTTAAAGATTCTTGGGTGTTTTAATGTTTTGGGTTTTTTTAATTTTTTTTTTATAGTTTTATCTTTCACTTTTTTTAGGTTTATTTGTTTGCCTTTGTCTCTGTGTATCGATGTCTGTGTGTGTGTATTTTAGAGGCTTTTTTTTTTTTAATTTAATATTTTACTTTCAAAGTTTAAGTATTTTAGGAATGGCAGGAAGGGGTGGCCCTTGCCTTTAATCTCAGTAATTGTGAGTCAGAGGTATTAGATTTCTGAGTTCCAGGCCATCATGTTATATAGTTTGGGTTCCAGTACAGAGAGAGAAACAGAGAAACCCAATTTCCAAAAAGTCAAAAAACCAAAAATCAAGAAAATCCAACTAACCAAACAAACAAACCAAAAAAAAAAAAAAATCAATTTTTGGGTCAGTTTTGAGTTCTTGTATATTTTTCAGATTTTTAGAATTTTAGTGTTTTTCTTAAGGGTTTTAAGAAGAGTGTTTTAGAGGTGTTTTCATTTTCAGTATTTTTGTGTATTTGAAGTGTTCTTTTCTTTTTTTTCTTTTTGGGTTTTGTTGTTGTTTGTTTTTTTGTTTGTTTTTTGTTTTTGTTTTTTTTGTTTTTTTTTTTAAAGGATACTCGGGTTTTTTAAGGTTTTAGATTTCTGGTTTTTTTTAGGATTTAAATTTTCTTTTTTCTTTTTTTTTTTTTTTTCATTGTGTGTTAGGATTTTTTTTTTTTAGGTTTTTTTTTTTTAGTTTTGTGTGTTTGTTTGTGTTTGTGTGTGCACGTGTGTGTGTGTGTGTGTGTGTGTGTGTGTGTGTGTGTGTGTTTATGAGACAGAGTTTCCCTATATAGACCTAGCTGTCCTGGAATTCACTCTGTAGATTAGGCTGGCCCTGAACTCAGAAATCTGCCTGCCTCTGCCTCCCAAGTGCTGGAATCAAAGGCGTGTGCCACCAAACCTGGAATTTATGTGTCTTCATGTGTATGTGTGTGTGTGTATGTGCCTGATGTGTGTGTTTGATGTTTTTTTTTAATAAATGTTAAGGTTTTATATTTGGAGTTTACGAGTTTTACGGTTGCCAGGAAGTGGTGAACCTTGCCTTAAATCTCAGCAATTGTGAGGTGGAGGTAGTCACTTTTTGAGTTCGAGGCCAGCCTAGTCTACAGAGGAAGATCCAGGACAGACAGAGATACACAGAGAAACCAATCTCCAAAAAAATACAAAAAAAAAAAGAAAGAAAGAAACAAAGAAAGAAAGAAAGAAAGAAAGAAGAGAGAGAGAGAGAGAGAGAGAGAGAGAGAGAGAGAGAGAGAGAGAGAGAGAGAGAGAGAGAAGGAAAGAAAGTAATAAGGAAGGAGAGAAGGAAAAAGGAAGGAATATAATAAAGAAAGAATGTAAAGGGTTTTTTGGCTTCTATTGCTGCTTTTTTTTTTTAGAATTTTAGCTTTTTTTCTTTTTTATGGTTTAGAGTTTTATGTGGGTGTTTTTTTTCCAGTCTACCAGTGTTCTTTTAGTGTGTTTTTCGTGTTTTTTTAAAGAATTATAGTGTGTTTTTGTGATATGGGGTTTATTTAGGAACAGTTTTTTTTTTTAATTATTATTACTTTTAATGTTTTCTTAGGATTTTAATTTTTTATTTTTTATTTTACATGTGTGTGTGCTTGTCTGTGTGTGTGTGTTCCTGAATATTTATTAAAATTTTCAGTGTTTTAATTTTGGTTTTCCATAGTTTTACAGATGCCAGGTAATGATGGCCCATGACGTTAATGCAGCACTTGGGAGGAAGGGGTAGGATATATTTTACGTTGTAGGCCAGCGTGTTCTATAGTGTGCCTTCCAGGACAATCAGAGATATACAGAGATTCCCAGGCTCCCAAAACTGAAAACAGAAAAAAGAAAAAGAGAGAGAGAGAGAGAGAGAGAGAGAGAGAGAGAGAGAGAGAGAGAGAGAGACAGACGACAGACAGACAGACAGACAGACAGACAGACAGACAGACAGAGAGACAGAGAGAGAGAGACAGAGACAGAGACAGAGACAGAGACAGAGACAGAGAGAAGCAGAGAGAAAGAGAGAAAGAGAGAGAGAGAAAAAGAAAGTGTGAAATAGAAAGAAAGATTAAGAAAGAAATAAAGTAATACAGAAATAGAGAAAGAAAAAATGAAGTAAAGTAAGTAATGAAATTTAGGACCATTTTTGGATTCTTAGGTTTTTCTGAAATATATTATTTTATTATTTTTTATTTTTTCGGTGTGTAGGATTTTAAGAAAAGAGTTTTAGCACTTTTCTGTATTATTTTTTTTTCGGCCTCTAATGTATTTTTCATGTGTTTTTAAAATGTATATTTCGTTCGTTTCAGAGTTTTGGGGTTTTAGTTTAGGATTAAGTTTTTTTGTTCTTTTTTTTTTTTTTTTTTTTTTTTAGTTTTTTAATGTTCTTAGGTTTTTTAGTTTTAGTTTTGTTTTTTCTTGTTCTTGAATATTTTTTTATTTGTGTGGGTTTTAATTTTGGTGTTTCCAGGCAATTGTGGCACATGCATATAACCAAGCACTTGTATGAAAAACGTAGGGGATTTTGGAGTTCCAGGCCGACCTGGTCTACCTAGTGATGTCCCAGACAGGCAGAGAGTCAAAGAGAAACTCAGTCTCCAAAAACTCTAAAAAAGAAAGAAAGAAGGAAGGAAAGAAAGGAAGAAAGAAACGAAGGAAAGAAGGAAGGGAGGGAGGGAGGAAGGAAAGAAAGGAGGGAAGGAAAGAATGAATGAAAGAAAGAAAAAAATAATTCTGTTTCATGGTGATTTTTGACCTCTGGTGCAATTTTTTTTCGGGGGGGGTGAATTTAAGGTTTTTAGAAGAGAGTTTTAGAATTTTTGTTTGCTTGTTCATTTTATGCATCCAATGTACTTTTAGGGTTTTTTTTTTTTTTTTTTTTTTTTTTTTTTTTTTTTTTATTCTCAAGGTTTTGGGTTTTATTTAAGCATCAGGGGTTTTTTTATTATTATTATTTCAATGTTCTTATTAGTTTGTATGTTTGTTGTTCTTGAATATTTATTTATATTTGATTGTTTTAATTTTGGTGTTTTTAGTTTTAAGTTTGCCAAGCAATGATGACCCATGCCTTTAACCCAAAACTTGTGAGAAAGAGTTCGAGTACTTATGAGTTCAAGGCCAGCCTGTCTACAGAATGAGGTCTAGGACTCCTAGAGATAGGAAGAGAACCACAGTCTCCAAAACCTAAAAAAAAAATAAATAAATAAATAAAAATAAAATAAAGAAATTAAGGAAGGAAATACAGACACACAGACAGAAAAAAAAAAGTGTATGGTAATGGCACAGAGACAATGGCTTTATGAAATTCACAGGCAAATGGATGGATCTAAATTATATCATCCTATATGAGGTAACAAAACCCCAAAGTAAAAAACATGATATGCACTCACTGATAATTGGGTATTAGCCTAAAAGCTCAGAATGCCCAAAATGTAATTCACAGTCCACATGAAGCTCAAGAAGGAAGAAAGACAAAAGTGAGGGTGTTTCGGTTCTCGGAATTGGGAACAAAATACTACTGGGAGGAAATATTGAGACAAAGTTCAGGGCACAGAATGAAGGAATGACCATGCAGAATCTGCCCCACCTGTGGAACCATCCCAAAAACAGACCCAGTACAGACACCAGACCCAGTCACCATTGTAGATACCAACAAGTACTTGCTGACAGAAGCCTAATAAGGCTGTCTCCTGAGAGGCTCTGCCAGAGCTTGGTAGGATCAGAGACTGAATCTCACAGGCAGCAATCAGACTGATCATGGGGTTCCCAGTGGAGGAGTTAGAGGAAGAACTGAAGGAGCTGAAGGGGTTTGCAACCTTATAGGAAGAATATCAATATTAACAAAGCAGACCAAAGCACCATTTTCATTTTCTGTATCACAGGAAAAAAATATTCCACGATGCTAAATCAAAAATATTTGCAAGAGTCTGTGTCATGAATAGACCTTGGGATCTGACTCTGCACCTAATCCCACAAGAGCCAGAGGAAACTCAAATTCCAGGTGCTCTACCACTCGCAGGATCATAGGAAAGGCCCCCACATCAGGAGTAACTGAGTCCCAAAAGATCTAGGGACAGAGGAAATCCTGCCTGACTGAACGTGTACATAGGGCAGACCTGAGGTCCTGGCTCAGAAACCACTCTTAAGACAACCAAAGGGAGTCCCACTCCAAGGTACTCTGAAGTGCCCAAGATCACATGATCACAAAGGAAGCTTGACTCTCAAGAGATGTGAAAACACACTCAGGAACACTGGAGTTCTGAACGAAGATCACAGCTGAGAACTCAGCATCTTTTGCAGCACCCTGTGTAACTAGGACCACCACAAGATCCAGGGCAACAAAAACAACCTCCCAGGCAGAGGCACGGGTTCCTTGTGGCTTGCATCTCTGTCCAGAGAAAACCTCGGGATCTGGCACCCCACCAAACCTTGCAACATACAGAGAAAGCTTAACTCCCAGGAGCTCTGACACAGCAGGATCTCAGGAGATTTTTCACACCAGGATTTCAGGATTCAAGAGGCAACTTGAGGCCAGCACCTAGGCACTTAGGCATGGAATCTGCAGACACCACCAAGGTCCCCACAGGACTCTCCACAGAATCTTAGAACCTCTGGTGAATTGAACACAACTTCTGCTCCAATCCAATCTCGAAGGACCTGAGACAGCATTAAGGAGGAAAGCAGAAAACCCGGCCTGACCAGAGTCACAAATCCCTTCCAGTTGGCACTAGCACTGGGGCAACATGGGCTCCATGTCTACGGACACCCCCAAGGTCCCCAGAGAAATTTCTATGGGATCTTAGGCCCTCTGGTGAGAACACAACTTCTGCTAGGAGGCAGATTTGAACACCACATATCTGGGCACCTTCCCTGCAAGAGGAGAGCTAGCCTGCAGAGAGTACTCTGACGACTAAAACTCAGGAGAGAGCTAGACACCCAGGTTTTCTGATAGAGGCTAACATAATAACCCGAGGAACAAGCTCTAACCAGAGACAGCTATAACAACTCACTCCAGAGATTACCAGATGGAAAAAGGCAAACATAAGAATTTTTTAACAGAAACCAAGACCACTCACCATCATCAGCACGCAGTACTCCCACCCCACCCAATCCTGGGCACCCCAACAAACCCAAAAAGATAGACCGGGATTTAAAAGCATATCTCATGATGATGGTAGAGGACATCAAGAAGGACTTTAATAACTCACTTAAAGATATATAGAAGAACACTGCTAAACAGGTTGAAGACCAAAAAAAAAAAAAAAAAAAAAATCCCTTAAAAAACTGCAGGAAAACACGACCAAACAGGTGATGGAATAAATAACATCATCCAAGACCTTAAAAGAGAAGTAGACACAATTAAAAAAACAAAAAACCCAAAGTGAGGCAACGCTGAAGATAGAAACCCTAGGAAAGAAATCTGGAACCATGGAACCATAGACTTGAGCATCAGCAATATAATACAAGAGATGGAAGAGAGAATCTCAGGTGCAGAAGATTCCATAGAGAACATTGGCACAACAATCAAAGAAAAAACAAAATGCAAAAAGATCCTAACTCAAAACATCCAGGAAATCCAGGACACAATGAGAAGACAAAAACTACGGATAATAGGAGTAGATGAGAATGAAGATTTTCAACTTAAAGGGCCAGCAAATATCTTCAACAAAATTATAGAAGAAAACTTACCAAACCTAAAGAAAGACATGCCCATGAACATACAAGAAGCCTACAGAACTACAAATAGACTGGACCAGAAAAGAAATTCCTCTTGACACATAATAATCAAAACAAAAAATAAAGAGAGAATATTAAAAGCAGTAAGGGAAAAAGGTCAAGTAACATATAAAGGAAGGCCTATCAGAAAAAAACCAGACATTTCACCAGAGACTATGAAAGCCAGACGATCCTGGACAGATGTTATACAGACACTAAGAGAACACAAATGCTAGCCTAGGATACAATAACCAGCCAAACACTCAATTACCATCGATGGAGAAACCAAAGTATTCCATGACAAAACTAAATTCACACATTATCTTTCCACCAGTCCAGCCCTTCAAAGGATAATAACAGGAAAATACAAAACTAACAAACAAACAAAACAAAACAAAACAAAACAAAACAAAACAATAATAGAACAGAAACCACGCCCTAGAAAAAGCAACAAAGTAATTCTTCAACTAACCAAAAAGAAGGCAGACACAAGAACAGAATGCCAACTCTAACAACAAAAATAATAGGAAGCAACAATTATTTTTCCTTAATGTCTCTTAATATCACTGGACCCAATTCCCCAATAAAGAGACATAGACTAACAGACTGGCTATAAAAACAGGACACAATATTTTGCTGTTTAGAGGAAACCCATCTCAGGGAAAAAGACAAACACTACCTCAGAGTGAAAGTCTGGAAAACAATTTTCCAAGCAAATGGTCTGAAGAAACAAGTCGGAGTAACCATTCTAATATCGAATAAAATCAACTTCCAACCCAAAGTTATCATAAATGACAAGGTGGGACACTTCATACTCATCAAAGGTAAAATTCTCCTAGAGGAACCCTCAATTCTGAATATCTATGCTCAAATACAAGGGCAGTCAAATTCATTAAATAAACTTTAGTAAAGCTCAAAGCACACATTGCATAGTGTGAGACTTCAACACACTTTCATCAATAGACAGATTGTGGAAACAGAAACTAAACAGGGACACAATGAAACTTACAGAAGCTATGAAACAAATAAACTTAACAGATATCTACAGAAGATTGTATCCTAAAACAGAAGGATATACCTTCTTCTCAGCACCTCATCGTATCTTCTCCAAAACTGACCATATAATTTGTCACAAAACAGTATTCAACAGATACAAAAATATTGCAATTGCCCCATTGCATTCTATCAGACCACCATGGACTATGGATGATCTTAAATAACAACATTAATAATGGAAAGCCAACATTCATGTGGAAACTGAACAACATTCTTCTCAATGATACCTTGGTCAAGGAAGGAATAGAGAAAGAAATACAAGACTTTTTAGAGTTTAATGAAAATGAAGCCACAACATACCCAAACTTCTGGGACACAATGAAAGCATATCTAAGAGGGAAACTCATAGCTCTGAGTGCCTCAAAAAGAAAGTAGAGAGGGCACACACTAGTAGTTTACAACACACCTAAAAGTTCCAGGACAAAAGGAAGCAAATTCACCCAAGAGGAGTAGAAGGCAGGAAATAATTGAACTCAGGGGTGAAATCAACCAAGTGGAAACAAGAAATATTCAAAGAATCAATCAAACGAGGATCTGGTTCTTTGAGAAAATCAACAAGATAGATAAACACTTAGCCAGACTCACTAGAGGGGACATGGACAGCATCCTAATTAACAAAATCAGAAACGAAAAGGGAGACATAACAACAGATACTTAAGAAATCCAAAACTCCATCAGATCCTTCTACAAAAGGTTATACTCTGAAAAACATGGACAAAATGGACACATTTCTAGACAGATAGCAGGTACCAAAGTTAAAGCAGAATCAAGTTAATGATCTAAACAATCCCATATCCCCTAAAGGAATAGAAGCAGTCATAATTAGTCTCCCAACCAAAAATAGCCCAGGACCAGATGGGTTTTGTGGAGAGTTCTATCAGACCTTTAAAGATGATCTAATTCCAGTTCTTCACTAACAATTCCACAATATAGAAGCAGAATGTACTCTACCCAACTCAATCTGTGAAGCCACAATTACTTTGATACCTGAACCACAGAAAGATCTAACAAAGATGGATTACTTAAGACCAATTTCTCTTATGAATATCGATGCAAAAATATTCAATAAAATTCTTGCTAACTGATTCCAAGAACACATTAAAATAATCATCCATCATGACCAAGTAGGTTTAATTTCAGGGATGCAGGGATGGTTTAATATATGTGAATCCATCAATGTAATCCATTATATAAACAAACTCAAAGACAAAAACCACATGATCATCTGCTTAGATGCGAAGAAAGCATTGAAAAACCCAACACCGATTCATGTTAATAGTCTTGGAAAGATTAGGAATTCAAGGCCCAAACCGAAACATGATAAAAGCAATCTACAGAAAACCAGTAGCCAACGTCAAAATAAATGGTGAAAAGCTGGAAGCAAACCCACTAAAATCAGAGACTAGACAAGGCTGCCCACTTTCTTCCCTCCTATTCAATATTGTACTTGACATCTTAGGCAGAGCAGTTTGACAACAAAAAGAAATCAAGGGGACACAAATTGGCAAGGAAGAAGTCAAAATATCTATTTTTGCAGAGGATATGATGGTATATATAAGTGACCCTAAAAATTATACCAGACAACTCCTAAACATGATAAACAGCTTCGGTGAAGTAGCTGGATATAAAATTAACTCAAACAAGTCAATGGCCTTTCTCTACACAAAGAATAAACAGGCTGAGAAAGGAATTAGGTAACAACACCCTTCTCAATAGTCACAAATAATAAAAAATACCTTGGCGTGACTCTAACTTCTGGGATAAAATTAAATGTAGAGAAACTTGTTGCAATCCCACTAAAATAAGATAAGACAGGACTAGACAAGGATTCTCAGTCTCTCCCTACTTGTTCACTATAGTACTAGAAGTTCTACCCAGAGCAAATAGACAACAAGAGAGATCAAAGGAATAAAAAATTGGAAAGGAAGAAGTCAAAATATCACTATTAGCAGATGATAAAATAGTATATTTAAGTGACCCCAAAAATTCCACCAGAGATCCTGTAAAACTTAAAAACAACTTCATCAAAGTGGCTAGATATACAATTAACTGAAACAAATCAGTAGCTTTCCTCTTCTCAAAGGATAAACAGGCTGAAAAGAAATTATGGAAACAACACCCTTCAAAAGTCACCAATTATAATAACTTGTTGTGACTCAAACCAAGCAAGTGAAAGATCTCCATGACAAGAACTTCAATTCTCTGAAGAAAGAAATTACAAATCTCAGAAGATGGAAAGATTTCCCATGTTTCATAGATTGGTGAACCGATTAATTTAGTAAAAGTGGATTTCTTGCCAAAAGCAATCTACAGATTCCATGCACTCTCCATCAAAATTCAAATTCAATTCTTCATAGAGATAGAAACAGCAATATGCAAAATCATTCGGAATATCAAAACCCCAGGATATAGAAAAACAGTTCTCAACAATAAAAGAACTTCAGGGGGAATCATCCGTGACCTCAATCTGTATTATACAAAAATAGAGATTAAAAAAAAAAAGTGTATGGTAATGGTACAGAGACAATGGCTTTATGAAATTCACAGGAAAATGGATGGATCTAAATTATATCATCTTATATGAGGTAACAAAACCCCAAAGTAAAAAACATGGTATGCACTCACTGATAATTGGGTATTAGCCTAAAAGCTCAGAATGCCCAAAATGTAATTCACAGTCCACATGAAGCTCAAGTAGAAGGAAGACAAAAGTGAGGGTATTTCGGGCATTAGAATGGGGAACAAAATACTACTGGGAGGAAATATTGAGACAAAGTTCAGGGCACAGACTGAAGGAATGACCACACAGAATCTGCACAACCTGTGGAACCATCTCATATACAGACCCAGTACAGACACCAGACCCAGTCACCATTGAAGATACCAACAAGTACTTGCTGACAGTAGCCTAATAAGGCGGTCTCCTGAGAGGTTCTGCCAGAGCTTGGTAGGAACAGAGACTGAATCTCACAGCCAGCAATCAGACAGATCATGGGGTTCCCAGTGGAGGAGTTAGAGGAAGGACTGAAGGAGCTGAAGGGGTTTGCAACCTTATAGGAAGAATATCAATATGAACCAAACAGACCATCCAGGGTCTGCCCAACATATGGATCCATCCCATACACAGACAGCAGACACATTCACTATTGTCGATACCATGTGCCTGCTGACAGGAGCTGAATATGACTGTCTTCTAAGAGGCACTGCCAGAGCTTGGCAAGAACAGAGGGTGATGGTAACAGCCTGATCATGGGGTCCCCAGTGGAGGGAATGAGGAAGGACTGAAGAAGGTGAGGGGTTTGCAACCTTACAGGAAGAACATCAATATGAAACAAGTAACCCCCCTGAGCACCCAGGGACTAAGCCACCAAACAAAGAGGGGGACCCATGATTCCAGCTACATATATATTAGAGGATGGCATTGTCAGACATCAGTGAGAGAAGAGGTCCTTGGTCCTGTGATCCTGTGAAGGCTGTATGCCCCAGTGCAGGCAACTGCCACAGTAGAAATGTGGGAATGGGTGGTTGGGAGAACATGCTCATAGAAGCACAGGGAGGGTCGAATGGAAGAGAAACTTTCTGGGGTGAAATCAGGAAAAGGCTAACATTTGAAATGTAAATAAACACAGACACACACACACAATGATGGCTTTAACTCTGACTTCAAGTAGGTTTATATGTAATCTCAGGATGATATAAATTTTGATACCATTCCTGCTAAGTTTTTGATAAATTAGAGTAAATGTCTCTGCATCTCAGTCTCCAAATGAAATCATGTTTGCTTTTATCACAACCAAGCTCCTCAATCTTTTTCATCACAATACAAACCTAAAGCAGGTCTAAAATATAAAGTTCTTCCTGGTTGGACAAATATTTTACTACTACAGCAAGAAGTACTGGTTTCAAACTTCAACAATGAAAAAAAAAGGATAAAAAAATTAAATATAAAAAAATAAAATATACATGTTTCCTCAGGTCCAGGTACATTTGTAAGGATGAGGACTTTAAGTTCAAGGCCAGTCCAAGCTGCAATTGAGGATTCAGACAATCCTGAGGTATAGAGTTACAGCTTACTTCCCTAAACCAAAACAACATATAAATAAAGACTGCCTGGCCTAAATTATGTCTGAAGTCCCAGTACTTCTGAGTCTGAGAGCAGCCTCTGTATTTTGAGGCAGTTTGGAGACTATATATAGAAATTTCAGCAATCTGGCATTTTAACAACAGGTAGAAGAAAATGAAGACTGGTCTTTAGTTTATTTATAATGAATTCCTGTTGGGCAGCAGCAGCAAAAAGAAGGTTTTAGTCTGTTGGTGCCACTAACTGACATCCAGTTTACTCACACCTCACATCTCCAGGCCCCAAGAAGACTTTCAGGGTCTGCAATACCCTGGCATTCCTGCTTTCTGCTAGGAGATTTCTGTGCAAACTCCTGCCCTTAGTGAAGTTCTCTGTTTTTCTCAGCAGATGCCGATGGGAAAGTCAATTGTGAACTTGGAAGCAGTACCTTCCTGAGTCCAGCGAGAGTCACCTCCTCTCCTTACTCCTGAAGTAACATGTCCACCCTTCCACCTTCATCCCAAC
This sequence comes from Mus caroli, assembly GCF_978045245.1. Lineage (NCBI taxonomy): Eukaryota > Metazoa > Chordata > Mammalia > Rodentia > Muridae > Mus > Mus caroli. The sequence continues at coordinate 1,699,267 of NW_028227277.1, read as the reverse complement.
ACAGACCTCCAGCTCAAACAGGATTAACCATCTTTCAACAGACAATTGACTACCTCCACTGAGACTTCTCCCTACCATGCTTCCTTACGCACATTTCTTCCTCAAGAACTGGGCTTCATGACCACTACAAAGCATACTGGGTAACAGGGTTTGGATAGCAGGAAAGCTATCTCAGCAAAGCCCCTTGCGGATTGGTCGTGTTTTCACATGTGTACTAAGGGCGAGTTAGGCTCTATCACTCATCTGTCATCCAAGCAGCAAAAGGGAGGTAGTATTTTAGCTGCTACTAATACCTAGAGGCTTTCCATTTTCCAAGTTTGCAATACTAACTTGAAAGTTAAAATGAATGAACCCCTAAAAAGACTCTCCTACATTTTGTTTCAGATGAAGGGCCTCTTGATTGTAATTTAAATTGTTTTATTTTTTATGTAATGTGTTTTTGCGTGTTTGTATTTATACAACCTGCATGTATGTTGTTCATAGAAACTAGAAGAGAATTCCAAAACCCCTGGATATAGAATTAAAAATCGTTGTGAGCCATTATGTGGGTCCTAGGAACTAAAACTTGGTTCTGTCCAAGAACAACAAGTGCTCTTAATTTATAAGCCATCTTTCGATCCCTGTCCTTTGCATGTTTTAAGGTGTGCTGGATCATGTCTCTCGATAGATATTCATTTTTACTATACAGGAGAGATCATTAAATTAAGACACTTTCTTAATATTCTCTATTTCAAGAAAGAGAAAAAAAAAACATAATTTTACTGGATTGTGTAAATCTTAAAAAGAGTTTCGGCAAAAAAATGATGTGTATATATTTCAGTATCAGTGTGCACAAGAAAGCCACAAATAGACATCTACTGCATTCTCAATCATATTCCAACTTACTTTTATTTTATTTTTTTATTCAAGACAGGGTTTCTCTGTATAGCCTTGGTTGTCCTGGAACTCACCCTGTATACCAAGCTGGCCTCAAACTCAGAAATCTCCCTGCCGCTGCCTCCCAATTGCTGGAATTAAGGCATGTGACATCACTAGCTGACCAAACTTAAAACTTGAGACATGGTCTCTCAGAATCTGCAGCGCACCAATGCCACTAGCCTTGCTAGCCAGCAAAGTGTCTCCACCTACTCAACACTGGGTTGCAGCCTGCATTTTTTAAGTGGATTCTATGTCCCCACCTTAACTCCACATACTTTCAAGGCAAGCACTTTACCAAAACAGCTTGTAGCCACTCTCTTCTTTTTTTTTTTTTTCTCTCTCTCTCTCTCTAATCATGCCTAAGTTTAGGCTCCTAAAATGCTTAATGCTGGTTTTCCTCGTTTCCTTACAACAAGAAATTGGGTTTCTTGCTCACTTTACAATCTGAAGTTGATTTGGAAAACTGCACAAACTAACATTTCATTTGAGAGGCTTATTGCAGAGTTTTGTTTGTTTGGTAGTTTTTTTATTAATTTGGTGGGTTGGTTGGGTTTTATTTTGTTTTTGTTCTTTTCTTTTTTTGTTTTGCCCACTGAAGATGAAACTCATAACTTTTACATGGTATTTTACCACTGAGCTACATCTTCAGCTAATCATTCATTCTGAATGTTGGTTGAGAAGTCATCTCATATGGGTTTTAAAGAGAACTACAATTACTGTGAAATCTAAAATTATCCCCTATGGTATAGGGGTTATAGAGATATGATTCCCTCTTCTGACCTCTTCAAAAACCAGGCAAAAACCTCCAAAAACACATACCTCCAGATTTATCCAACATACTGTCTAGTTCACCTCTGTTAAGAAAGGAATATAAAAATTAATGTAAGAAATATCGTGAACTGGTAGGTCATTTTTCTTCCCCACAGAAAACTTTAAACAGAACCTTCTTTAATTATTTATAATAAATATATGTTTGGTTCGGAACAAATGCAATATACATATAAAATACATGGTGGACTACCAAAGTGAACTTGTATGATTTAATTTTTACAATTCATACATTTACACACCACAGTAGTTTATTCATACCTCTAGGACTCTTGCTGAGACCCTTCTTCTTCCCAGATGGCCCCCCTCTTATTCTTTTGATGTTTTTCCTTTTCTTTTTGTGTATATCTGGGAAGATCTCATGCAGGTGGTCCTACTGTATGAGTTGCTATGTGTTTGTGATCACAATGTCTCAAGGACCTCAATCTGGGCTTGAACACAACATATAGCAGTGTCTGATTTTGAATTGTTCATCTTCCTGAATCTACTTCTCCAGTGAAGGGATCACAAACACTACTTATGAAGTACTCTATTGAACTCTATTGAAATACTCTATTGAAAATTTTACCCCATATCTCCATCCTTTTTTATGTGAGTCGATATATTCTCATCTTTGTCAAATGCTGGGCTCTTCTTTACTGTATTGACAAGAGAAAATAGAAACATTTGAATGGATGCTATATAAATAATAGTTAATAAAGTACTAAAGATTTGAATTTATCACAAGAAACTGCCCATGTGAGTTTTTGAAAGAGATTTTAGAAAGGAAATAATTACATCGATGAAATCCAGGACAAAAAGAGATGACGAAACTTAAGGATAATAGGTATCGATAAAAAGTAATTTTTCCAAACTATAGGGACAGTGAGTATATTCATCAAAATTATAGAAGAAAATTTCCCTAACATAAAAAAGTGTTTCCCGTGAATATACTAGAAGCCTACAAAACTCCAAATAGTTTGGACCAGAAGAGAAATTCCTGCCATCATATAATAATCCAAACATCAAATGCAAACAAAAAAAAAAAAAAGGAAAAAGAACAGAAAGAAAGAATATTAAAAGCAATATGGGAAAATTCAAGAAACTTATAAAGGAAGACTTATCAGAACTATACCTAACTTAACCTCAGAGACTATGAAAGCCATAAGATCCTGGGTATATATCATACAGAAATGCCAGCCAAGGCTATAATACACAGCAAAAATATCTTACCATAGGTTGAGAAAAGAAGGTATTCCATGAAAAAACAATATTTACACAATATTTTTGAACAAACCCAGCCCTCCAAGGGATAATAAAGGGAAAATTCCAATATAAGGAGGGAAATTACACTCTCGAAAAAGCAAGACATATATCTTGAAGCAAACATAAAAGAAGATAGCTACATGAATTAATTCCACCAAAATATCAGGAAGCAACAAAGACTTTTCCTTAGTATCTCTTAATATGAGGGGATTCATTTCACCAATAAAAAGACATAGACTAACAGACTGGATATGTAAGCAAGACCCATCATACCAGAAACAAACCTCAGGGACAAAGACAGATATTACTTCAGAGTAAAAGGCTGGAAAACAATTTTCCAAGCTAATGGTCCAAAGAAACAAGCTTGAGTAGCAATTCTAATATCAAATAAATTTGATTTTCAACCCAAAGTTATCAAAAAAGACAAGAAGGGACACTTCATATTCATCAAAGTTAAAATTTACCAAGATGAACTCCCAATTCTGAACATTTATACACCAAATGCAATGGCATTGACATTCCTATAAGAAACTTTAGTAGAGCTCAAATCACACATTGTACCCAATACAATAATAGCGGAACTCCCCTCCCTCATTAATAGACAGATACTGGAATCAAAAATTAAAAAGGGACTCAGCGAACCTAACAGAAGTTATGAAACAAATAGATTAGTTGATATCTATAGAACATTTTACCCTAAAACAAAATGATGCCCATTCTTCTCAGCACCTCATGATGTCTTCTCCATATAATCAGTCACAATACATGCCTTAACAGATATCAAAATGTTGTAATAATCCCGTGCATCCTACCTGATCACCAACGTCTAAGTTTGATTTTCAATAATGTTATAAATAATTGAAAACACACATAAACATAGTAGGTGAACAACAATATAGTGAGTGATAACTTGAGCAAGGAGGAAATAGAAATAAATTTAAGACTTTTTAGAGTTTAATGAAAATTAATCTGCAACATACCAAAAGTTATGGGACACAATGAAAGCAGTTTTAAGAAGGAAACTCATAGCTATGAATGCCTCCAAATAAAAATTGTACAGAGGATACAGGAGTAGGTTGACAGCACACCTAAACATTCTAGAACAAAAGGAAGTAAATTCACTCAAGAGGAGTAGAAGGCAGGAAATAATCAATCTCAGGATTGAAATCAACCAAATGGAAACAAAGGAATTCTACACACACACACACACACACACACACACACACACACACACACACACACACACACACACAATCAAACAAATTAGGAGCTGATTCTTTGAGAAAATCAAGAAAATAGATAAAATATTAGCCAGACTAACTACAGGGCAAAGGGACAGTAACCAAATTCACAAAACCAGAATTGAAAAGGGAGCCATAACAACAGAAACTTAGGAAATCCAGATCAGATCTTATTAAACAAGCATGTATTCAAAAAAAAATTAAAATAAGGAAATAAGGAAAAATGCACACTTATCTAGACAGATAATAGGTACGAAATTGAAATCAGGATCAGATAAATCCTGTAATTACTCCCATAACCCCTAAAGAAATAGAAGCAGTCATTAATAGTCTCCCAACCAAAAAAGCCCAGGATCTGATGAACTCATCAGATTTCTTTCAGATCTTCATGTGTGAGACCCCGACTTAGAGCGTTTCTCCCTGGAAGGTAAAGCCCCTGGACATTCCCCAAGCTTGTTTTCTGTAATCTCTAAACATACAGTTAGAAAGAAGCTCTTTGTTCACTATAGCCTGCAAAAAGCCTTTTTTTGTTTCTGAGCCTTACAGCCAGAGATGTGATAATTGTAATTTTACCAAGGGCATCTGGGCAGAGAAGAACACTCCTCCCAACTCTTCCCATCTCCTCCCAACTGCACCCAGTTCCTCCCAACTCCTCCCAACTCCTCCCAACTCTACCCACCTCCTCCTAGCTATCCTCCCAACTCTTCCCAATTCCTCAGCTAGCTGTTAAAAGCCCCCCACTGTCACCACTCGGGGTTGAAATCCCCACCCTGTACAGTAGAAAGACTTCATCCTCAGATAGCTGATAATAAAACTTCTTGCAGTTTGCATCAGGTGTGATTATCTCTGGAGTTTGCAGTCCAGCTCATTCCGGCACATGAGTGGAAGCCCAACTTTGGGAGTCTTACATGTGCATTCTCATACACCAGGAGGCCTACCCCAGTTCTCAGAGACCCCACTTGGAGGTAGGATCCTGTCTTTGCTATGTCTTTGTCTGTCGGCTGTGTTTGAATTCAGCATTATGGTTTGCAGTTGTTTGCACTCCTGAGAGCAATGACCTCCCTGTTCTGGATGGAGGGCAGGGAAACTGACAGACATGTTAGTAGTAACCGCTTGCTGCACTGGGAGACGTCCCAGGAGGTCTGAGGGAGCTCCAGGGATGCATGAAGATCTCCAATCGAGGTGCCAAATGAGAGTGTGCTCACTTGGCTGTCTGTTTCTGTTACTGGGTGCCAAGTGAGCATGTGCTCACTCAGCTGTCTGTTTCTGTTTATATATATATATAATATATATATATATATATATATATATATATATATATATATATATATATATATTATATATATATAGTGTTTGTCTCCCTGTATGTGACTCTGATGATCTGATGATGGGACAGACTATTAGAACTCCTCTTGGACTGACTCTTGAGAATTGAACTGAAATTACTACTAGGATTCACAGTCTGTTTGTAGATGTCAGAAAGAGATTTTGGAGAACTTTCTTCTCAAAGAAATGGCCGGCTTTTGGTGTTAGTTGGCCAACAGAGGGCACTATTGAACTGATTGTGATTTCTGCAGTTAAAGAAGTTGTTGCACAGAATAGACTAGGGTCTCAACCAGAATAAGCACCCTACATTCGCATCTTGGAAATTTCTGCACAGGAAGCCCCCCCCTGACCCCATCCTGGTTGAAGCCTTGGGTTCAGAAGAACAAGCTGAACTCCCGAGTCCTAGCTTTCCAACACTCACCAAAACAAAACAAAACAAAACAAAAACAAACAAAAAAACAAACAAAAAAACAAAACAAACAAACAAACAAAACCCCTAAGATAAAAATGTTGGTGGGTGAACTGCAACCCTTGGCTCCTCCCAAGATCTATCCAGAGATACAAGAACCTCCAAAATATTGTAACACCACACCCTCATATCACTAATTGGTCTCTCCCAGATACCTCACCAGGGTACCACTGGAGACACGGGGGAGGGACCAGCTGCTGGAACACAAGACAAATGAGCATGGAGCCCAGAGAGACCAGACTCAACAACCTTGCAGGCTTTAGGTACTTATGGCCTACTCCAGCAGACCCCGGAACTGCAGCCTCTTCATTACTGGTCTTTTTCCTTCTCTGATCTCTATAATTGGAAGGCAAATCATGCCGCCTTCTCTGAAAACCCCTCTACCCTTACTAATCTAATGGAATCTCTCATGTTCTCTCATCAGACCACTTGGGATGACTGTCAACAGCTTTTAAGGGTTATTTTTATCACACAGGAGAAGAAAAGGATTCTGCTGGTGGTAAGAATGAATGTGCTGGCGGCAAATGGATGGCTGACACAACTTCCAAATGAAATAGATGCAGGCTTCCCCCTCTGACACATACTGACTGGTACCCTAACAGGCCTGAAGGTAGTGAGCAGTTGACAGTTTGGCGCAGGGATACATTACCAGGAATGAGAGGAGCTGACAGACAACCCAGCAATGTGGCCAAGGTAAGAGGGATCCTACAAGAGGAAAAGGAGCTACCAGCAGAGTTTCTAGAGTGCCTCTTAGAAGCATACAGGCATTACACTCCCTGTGACCCTATGTCAGAGAGCCAGCAGGCCACTGTGGCCATGGCATTCATTGGGCAGTCTGCTTCTGCCATTAGGAGAATGTTACAGTGTCTTGAGAGTCTGTAAACATTATCTTTGCAAGATCTGGTTAAGGGGGCAGAAAGTGTACCATAAGAGAGAGACTATTAAGAAATAGGAGAAAGAGAATAGAGAGCAGCTGAGGCAAGAGAAAGTAGATGAGATGGAAGGCAGGCAAGAATTTTAAATAGGATTTTGGATACATTTGCAAATGATAAGGAAGTTTATAAAAACGTTGGAGGAAGAAGGCAGACAGGGTACCTGGGCAACACAGGGCCAAAAAGACCTCAGAACTCAATAGGACCTTTATGACCACCTCTACATAAGGACCAATGTTGGTACTGTAAAGAAAAGGGACACTGGGCAAGAGACTGTGCCATGAAAGAGACAGATATCAGAACAACTAAGTCCTTACTCAAGAGGATGATGACTAGGGGATATGGGGCACAGACCCATTCCCTGAGACTAGGGTAACCCTAACTGTGAAAGAGACCCCTACAGCTTCACTTCTTGATATCAGAGCAGTTTTTCAGTCCTGACAAAGTCACTGGAGAAATTGAGTAACCAGAAAAACGAAGTAATTAGGGCTACTGTTCAGAAACCATTCTCGCCTTGCGTGGTAGCACACGCCTTTAATCCAAGCACTCAGGAGGCAGAGGCAGGCGAATTTCTGAGTTCGAGGCCAGCCTAGTCTACAGAGTGAGTTCCAGGACAGCCAAGGCAACACAGAGAAACCCTGTCTCGAAAACACACACACACATACACACACACACACACACACACAAAAAAGACAGAAACCATAATCTTGGACCACTGATAAGAAAATTAATCTAGGAGTAAGCCAAGTAACTGATTCCTTCCTCATCATTACTGAATGCCCCACCACATTGTTGAGAAGAGACATAGTAGCAAATTTAAAAGTCCAAATAAGCTTTTCTTTTGAAGGAACTTCAATCCTTGGCAAGCCTCTATCTCTATAATTTGAACTTTAAAATTAGAAGAAGAATATAGATTACATGAGCCTCAATCCCTGTCAAGAAAAGTATTAGAAGGGACCAGGTAAGGGAGATATCCTAAATGCTGAGCAGAGACTTGGGATATAAGAGAGGCAAAGAGGGTGCACCCTATCCTTGTGACAATGGAAACTGATACAACAATACCCCATGAGCAAAGAGGCCCAAGAGGGCATCAGACCTCACATTCATAGTCTCTTAGAACTTGGTGATTTCGTCCCTTGTCAGTCTTCCTTGAATACTCTGCTGATACCAGTTAAAAAGCCAGGCTTTGCCACCCTGGCACTCTTTACCATACCCCCTTACTAAAGAGACTGTGACTTTCTCATGGACCCCCAAACAGCGGAAGCCTTTAAAGAGATTAAAAAATCTTGCTTAGTGCATCAGCTCTAGTCCTGCAAGACATGACCTAGCCTTTCTTTCTCTATGTAGACAAAACAGCAGAAATAGTGAGATGGGTCCTGACCCAAGATCTGGGGAAATAGAAACGACCTGGTGCCCAATTGTTAAAAAAAAAAAAAAAAAAAAATAGACCCAGTGGCCAGTGGATGACCATCTTGCTTAAAAGTTATTGTTGCTGCTGTGTCAGTATTTCACAAAGAGGCTGACAAACTGACTCTAGGTCAATGAACTATTGTAGTAGCCCCTATATCCCCATGCCTTAGAAAGCATCATTAGACAGCTGCCTGATTGCTGGATGACTATTGCTCACAGGACCCATTAACAGAGCCTTTTACTGACTGAAAGAGTATAGTTTGCACCCCTTCCCATCCTGAATACTGCCACCTTGCTGCCGGAAGCAGACGACTTCCTACAAATACACCAAGGTATAGACATCCTGGAAGAAAAAAACTGAAATTAAGAAATACCTCACTGACCAGCCATGGCCAGGCTGCCCTAACTGGTACACAGATGGTATTCGCTTTTTGGTTGAAGGTAAAAGAAAAGCTGGGGCAGCAGTGGTCAATGGAAAAAAAAATCATCGGGGACAGCAGCTTGCCTGAAGGCATGACAGCCCAGAGAGAAGAGCTAATCACACTCACCCAATCCTTGCAGCTGGCCAAAGAGAAAAACATCAATATCTACACAGACAGCAAGTATGCTTTCACCACTGCTCACATACATGGGGCGATCTATAGAAAACAGGAGTTACTCACATCTGATGGGAAAGATATTAAAACTAAAAAAGAAATCTTGAACCTATTAGAAGCCAAACACTTTCGAAAAAAAAAAAATAAATAACTGGCCATCATACATTGCACCCATCTCCAAAAAGGTCATGATGCCATAGTGAAGGGAAATCAGATGGCTGACTTTGCTGCCAAATATGTGGCCGTAGGAAAAAAAAAATAAAGAACTTAAAAACCATTATAAACTCAAAGACGCAGGCTTGGACTACAGTCTAGAAGATCAAGAACAGAAAAATATACCTGAGATATGTGTATATACTACTCAAGGAGTGGCTAAGACCCAAGATGGTCACTGGATCCTGCCCACCAGAGAAGGGTTACAATATGTAGCCAATCTACACAGGCTCCCACACTTGGAAACTAAGAAGCTAAAGAAATTGTTAAGAGCTCAAACTACTATGTTACTAGATTGCCAGATGTTGCCCAGGAGTTTGTTAATGAAAGCCAAGCCTGTGCCCTCACCAATGTCAGGCACCAGAATAATGCTCCCCAGAGGGGGGTTAAGAGGTGACGGCCTGGTACATTCTGAAAAGTAGATTTCACTGAAGTTAATTTCGCCAAGTACAGTAATAAATATCTATTACTTTTTATAGACACCTTTTTAGGCTTGGTCGAAGCCTTCCCCACTAAGAAGGAGACCGACAATGTTGTGGCAAAGAAGATATTAGAGGAAATGTCCCCATCATTTGGCATCCCTAAGGTACTTTCATCAATCAGTGCCCCTCCTTCTTTGCCCAGGTAAGTCAAGGGTTAGCCAGAAAATTGGGGATCGATTGGAAGTTACATTGTCCCTATAGACCCCAGACATCAGAACAGGTAGAGCAGATGAATAGAGAATTAAAAGAAACCTTGACTAAATCGGCTTTAGAGACATGCAGAAAAGATTATGAAGCTCTCCTTCATTTCACCTTATTGTGAGTATGGAACACCACAGGGAAATTTAAACGTACACCCTTCCAACTCCTCAATTGGGGAACACCTTCCTTAACAGAAGCAAGGGGAATGTTTGACCCTGATGTTCCTTTTTCTGAACCCCTGCTAGCTCGCTTAAAGACCCTAGAACTGGTCAGAAAAATGCCTTGGAATTGCTGAAAAATAAAACAAAAACAAAAAAACAAAACACAAACAAACAAACCAAAAAACAAACAAACAAACAAACAAACAAAAAAAACACCTACCTGCTGCTTTTGGCAAGCCCCACCACCACTACTCCAGCATGTGCTAGGCTCCTGCACCCAGCCCACCATGGCTCACTGGCCCAGTGCTGCTCACATTCACCAGGCAGTGCACAGGAACCTCCTCCCTCCCTTGTACCATGGCAAGAGAAACTTTTGTCTCATTCAAGTGCATTTTGAGGCTCTCAAGGTTACAAATCCTAGAGCTGTGACCTCATGTTGGCTTTGTTTGGCAGCTGGGTTATTTTTCCTAGTTTTAAGACTAGAACTATGTAGAAGAAGTAGTGGGGAATGTGAGACTCCAACTTAGAGTGGTTCTCCCTGGAAGGTAAAGCCCCTGGATATTCCCCAAGCTTGTTGTCCCTGATCTCTACAAATGCAGTCAGAAAGAAGCTCTTTGTTATTATAGCCTGCAAAAAGCCTTTTTGTTTCTGAGCCTTACAGCCAGAGATGTTATAATTGTAACTTTACAAAAGACATCCGGGCAGAGAACAACATTCCTCCCAACTCTTTCCAACTCCTCCCAACTCTTCTCCCAACTCCTCCCATCTGTTCCCAACTCCTCTGAACTTTCATCCCAATTCCTCAGCCAGCTGTTAAAAGCCCCCTTCTGTCACAGCTCAGGGTCAAAATCCTCTGCCCTGCACGGTGGAAGGAGTTTGTCCTCAGCTAGCTGAAAATAAAACCTCTTTCTGTTTGCATCAGGTATAGTTTTCTCTTGAGTCATTGGGGTGCTGGACACCTCATTCCAGGACTTGAATGGGCTTTAGTGGAGGTCCAGTTTCGGGGGTCTTACACATGGAGAACTAATACCAATATTCTTCAAACTATTATGCAAAATCAAAAGAGAAGGAATACTATTGAGTTTATTATATGAAGCGAGATTACAATTATATTCAAATGATACAAAGACCCAATGAAGAAAGGAAACTTCAGACCATTTTCCCTTATGAATATCAAAGCAAAAATACTCAATAAAATCCTGGCAAACCAAATCAAAGAATACATCAAAACGATCATCCATCATGGTCAAGTAGGCTTCATGCCTGGGATGGTTTAATATATGGAAATCCATCAAATTAATCCACTATAGAAATAAACTCAAAGACAAAAACAACATGCTCAACTCATTAGATGCTGAGAAAGTATTTGACAAAATGCATGCGCATTTATAATGAAAATCCAAGAAAGATCAGGAATGCAAGGCCCATATCTAAACATAAAAAAAAAAAAAAAAAAAAACAATGGACAGCAAACCAGTAGCCAGCATTAAACTAAATGGTGAGAAACTTGAAACAATCCCACTATATCAGGGACTAGACAAGTCTGCCCACTTTCTCCCTACCTATTCAATATAGTAGTTGAAGACCTATCCAGAGTAATTAGACAACAAAAGGAGAACAAATGAATAAAAATTGGATAGGAAGAAGTCAAAATATCACTATTTCCAGATGATATGATAGCATGTATCAGTGACCCAAAAATTTGCCAGAGAAATCCTAAACCTGATACACAACTTCAGTGCTGTAGTTGAATATAAAATTAACGCAAACAAGTCAATGGCCTTTTTCTACACAAAGGAAAAGCAGGATGAAAAACAAACTAAACAAAAAACAAACAAACAAACAAACAAAAAAACACCCTTCACAATAGTCACAAATAATATAAAATACCTTGGTGTGAATCTAACTTATGAAGAGAAAAATACATATGGTAAAAACTTCAAATCTCTGAAGAAAGAAATCCAAAAGGATCTCAGAAAATGGAAAGATATCCCATGCACATGGATTGGAAGGATTAATAGAGTAAAAATGGGTGTCCTACCAAAAGGAATCTATAGATTCAATCCAATCCCCATCAAAATACCAACTTAATTCTTCACTGAGTTAGAAAGGGCAATTTGCAAATTCACCTGAAATTCACAAAAAAAAAAACAAACAAACAAAAACAAAAACAAAACAAGACAAAAAACAACCCTAAGATAGGAAAACTATCCCCAACAATAAAAGAACCTTTTGTGGAATAACCATGTGTGAACTCAAGCTGTACTACAGAGCAATTGTGATACAAATGGCATGGTACAGGTAGAGTGATAGACAAGTAGATAAATGAAATAGAACTGAAGACAGAGAAATAAACCCACACACATATGGACACTTGAACTTTGACAAAGGAGCTAAAACAATCCAGTGGAATGAAGACAGCATTTTCAAACAGTGGTGCTGGCTCAATCGGCAGTTAGCATGTAGAAGAAGGCATATTGATCTATTCTCATCCCTTGTACAATGCTCAAGTCTAAGTGGATCAAGGAACTGTACATAAAACCAGAGACACTGAAACTTATAGAGAAGAAAGTGGGGAAGAACATGGAACATGGGAAAAGGGGGAAAATTCTTGATGAAAAGAAAAAAAAAGAGCAGCAATGGCTTGTGCTGCAAGATTAAACATGGAAAAATGGAACCTCATAAAATTGCTAACCTTCTGTAAGGTCAAGGACACTATCAATAGGACAAAACTGCATCCAACAGATTGGGAAAAAAAATCTTTACCAATCCTAAATAAGATAGGGGTCTAATATCTAATACATATAAAGAGATCAAAAATCTGGACTCCAGAAAATCAATTTGCCCTACTTTTAAAAATTGGGACAGACCAAAACAAATAATTCCCAACTAAGGAATACCGAATGATTTAGAAGCACCTAAAAAATATTCAACATCCTTAATCATCAGGGAAATTTAAGTCAAAATAACCCAGAGATTCCACCTCACACCTGTCAGAATGGCTAAGATGTAAAATTCAGATAACAGCGGATGCTGGCGAGAATGTGTTGAAATATGAACACTCCAATGCTGGTGGATTTGCAAGCTGTTACAACCAGTTTGGAAATCAGTCTGGTGGTTCCTCAGAAAATTGGACATAATTCTACTAGAAGATCCAGCAATAGTCCTCCTGGGCATATACCCAGAAGATGTTCCAACTTGTAATAAGGACACATGCTTCACTATGTTTATAGCAGCCTTATGTATAATAACAAGAATCTGAAAAGAAATCAGGTGACTCTCTTTAGAAGAATCAATATAGAACATCTGGTAATTTTTCTATAATGTATTACTACACAGTTATTAAAAGCAATGATTTAATGAAATTCTTAGACAAATGGATGGATCTGGATGATATCTTCCTAAGTGAGATAACCCAATCACAAAAGAACACACATAATATGCAATCATTGATAAATGGATATTATCCCTGAATCCCAGAATGACCAAGGTAAAATTTGCAAAACCCATGAAACTCAAGAAGAAAGACCAAAGTATGATTATGTTGTTCCTTCTTAGAATGGGGAACAAAATACCCATGGGAGGAGTTACAGAGACAAAGTTTGGAGCTTAGACTGAAAGAATCCATACACTGCCTCACTTGGGGATCCATCCCATAAACAGCCACCAAACCCAGATACTATTGAAGATGCACCAAGAGCTTGGGGACAGGAGACTGATATAGTTGTCTTCTGAGATGAACTGCCAGTGCCTGACCAATAAAGAAGTGGATGTTCACTGACATCCATTGGACTGAGCACAGGGTCCCCAAATATGGAGCTAGAGAAAGTACCCAAGGAGCTTAAGGAGTTTGCAGGAACTTAGGAGGAAAAAAAAAAACATAAACTAACAAGTACCCCCACAATTCTTTGGGACTAAACCACCAATCAGAGGAAAGAAATAGTGGGGCATATGGACCCAGCTGCATATGTAGCAGAGGATGGACTAGTTGGTCATCAATGGGAGGAGAGCCACTTGTTCCTATAAAGGTCCTATGCCCCAGTATTGGGAAATGCCTGGGCTAGGAATTGGGAGTGGGTGTGTTGGGGAGCAGGGGGAGAGGGGAGAGGACAGGGGATTTTTGGAAGGGAAAGTAGAAAAGGGGATAACATGTGCAATGTAAATAAAGTAAGTATATAATAGAAAAAGAAATGAAATAATTTATTTTCAGGTATTATGAAATAAATTCATGTATGGCAAACATATTATAGGAACTATGTTCAGGTTTTTTCCTAGGGCAAAATCATAGCAAGTTATTGTTTCTCAACATATTGTGACTATAGTTTCAAGAGTAGGTATATGGGCTGCTAAAACTCATGTATAAGAATAGATAAATATAGGTAAAATTAGAAATGAAGTCTATGAAAACTCTTAACAAAGATTTCTTCCATTTTAGGAGACTAGGTAAAGGTCTAATGAAATGCAGGACACAATTAATGTCCAACACTGGATATGCTATACCTTTAGTAAGAGACTCCTCTGAAACACTTATGTCATCTTCTTCATCATCACAGTCCAAAAGTAATAAGTAACCTTCCTTTGGTATCACCAACATTTTCTTAAGCGCCATTCTTCTCTTAAGAACTTAATAGTCCTCTTAGTTTAAAAAAAAAAAAAAAAACTAAAAGGAAAAAAAAGAACTTAGTTATCTGAATAAAAGTTATCATTTAAATAATTAAAATGACAAAAAGTCAAATAATTATCTTAGCTCAATGAAAGATCATTTCTTTTGTTTTTTAAAATATAGTATTTTTAATTATTTGTCTTTATCAGAGAGTTCTGTATACATATTCAATATGGTGATGCATATATATGTGTGTGTGTGTGTATATACACAAATATACACATACACACACACACACACACACACACACATATATATACTTCCACGGAAAATTTTCTCCATGTACCATGTATCCTATTTATCATGTCCCTTTCCCTCACAACTTGTTTCAAAAACTTCTTTAACTTATTTAAAAAAAAAAAAAAAAACTCCTTCAGAACCAAAGTTAACAATCTGCCATTTCTCAGTTTAAAAATGACATAACCTGGTCACACTTCAATATGTGATTCCTCCCCTCCTTAAAGAAAACGATGAGCAAAATTTGTTCACCTGTAATCTTTGAGGCATCTGAATTTTGGTAGTATCTCCCATACATTCTTTTTAAACAAAACATAAGCAATTCTGTTTATCAGTTTATCTCAGTCTAAGGTAAACTCACAGTCTATCCAGAAAGATAACGAACATGGTAACTGTATGTTCATATCAAAAAGACCCAACGCTTAGTCTACAAGTAACACTCATCACCACCACCCACACATAAAGGCCTTATATTGGAGAAAATGGGGATTTGGGGAAGCCGAGGATTTCAAACATCTGAAGATTGTAAGTTCGAGGCCAGCCCAAGACAGGGCAGCCGGAACTACAAAGATAGATCCCATCCTACAGAAATAAAATTGAGAGAAATAGCTGAACATGGTAGTGCAAGTCTTTAATCCCAATAAATGGGCAATTGAGATGGAAGGATCCGTGGTCAGAATCCATCCCAGTTGACTTATGAATCTCTTGCAATATCTCCTCTTCTTCTTTTCATTCATTCTTCTTATACAACTCTACTGTCTGCAATGTCCATAAAGTGTATATCAAAGGAACACACCGTAGACAAGACAACGAGGAGGGAGGAATCCTCAGTGTGTTTCTAATGGATCCTGAACAGCACACAGGACAAGCGCCAAGGCTTCTCACCCATGGCTCCCTGGCCCCCGACCCCTAGTCCTACAGCCCGCTCTCTGATCCTATCCCAAGGCCCCAAGCTTTTCTCTTCAAAGGGTTCCCAATCCTCTATGCCCCTCACCTGTTCAATCCTCTTCCATGAATATGGTCCTCCACCTTCCATTCACCCTCAGATCCCAGAGGAAATGACTATGAGGAGCCTTTTCCTCACATAATGGCCACCTGGGCCTGAGATGCCCCACCCCGTAACACCTTGATTAACTGTCCAACAACCATGATCAGAGCCAACTATCACTTACAGATCATCTAAGGGATGAAAACCTTCCAACTGCACGCTTCCGTGCTCAGATCCTCAAAGGAAAAAAAACGTTGTCAGGAGCCAGGCCCGGATGGAGGTCTCTATGTACCCTTAGTGATGCCAAATGGACAAAAGAGGTCTCACCCAAGGCCTGCGCTGATTGGCTGAATATACCCTGCGCATGCGTACATGGAGTACCAGGTACCATCATTTTGAAGGGAGTTTTCAGGAGGTGGGAATAAGCTACTGGCTTTAAGACAAATGATTTCCTGTTTATAGGTTTATAAGCCCTTACAAACTTGAAAAACTTGAACAAATGTGTAACATATGAAACACTGCAAATGACACTAGTTAATTTCAACTGTAGAGGCTCTTGTAAACATTTTTGGATTTTATTTATTTATGTGCGTAAGCATTTAATATTGTGGACTTCTGCATGTACATACGCAAACCAGAAGAGTCTATGCTGTCCTAAGAGTTCAGAAAGGAGCATCCAGAATCCCTACAACCTCTGGTACCCTCCTGTCTCCACCTTCCTAGTATTGAGCTGGATTAGAAGAGTGTGCTAGGCAGTGCAGGCCCTCTCTCTCACTTATGTGCTTGACTGGGCAGGCCCTCTCTCTCACTTATGCCTTTGTTGCATACAGAGGCTGGAAGAGAGCACTGATTCTCTGAAAACGTGACTGTGCACAAATTGTGAGCCACTATGTGGGTGCTTTGTGCCCCGTCCTCTGCATAGAACAGGTGCTTTTGTTTGTTTGTTTGTTTGTTTTTGTTTTTTTTTTTATTATTATTATTTTTCTAAACCGGGTTTCTCTCTGTAGCCCTGATTTTCCTGGAACTTACAACAGGCTGGCCTTGAATTCAGAAATCTTTGGCTTCTGCCTCCCAAATGCAGGCATGAACCACTCCTGCAGAATCAACAGTTGCTCTTAATAGCTAGTTTTTCTTTTCTTTTTTTCAACTAGACTAGTGTGTATTTCATCATCCTAGGGCATTCTGCCCATTTACTTTCAATGTTTTCCTACTTGTATATTAGTTTTTCAAAAAGGCTATAACTTTAAAAAAGACCAAAGAGGGATATATGGGCTGGTTTGGTGGAAAGAAATGGAAGGAAGAAGTTAGGCATAATAATTAATAATAATAATAATAATAATAATAATAATAATAATAATAATAAACAATAACAGAAACATTTTAAAGTTTTTAAGTCTATCATTATTAAAATGTGTGAGTGCTCTGTTTATGTGGTCACCTACATGACAGAAGGCGGCATCAGATCACTTTATAAACGGTAGTAAGCCACCATGTTTTTTCTGAGAAATGAACTCAGGATCTGTAAAAGATTAGCCAGTGCTCCTAACTGCTGAGCAATCCCACAAGTTCTAGAAATAGTTTTGATTGAAGTTTTAATGCATTATGATAAGAAAATATACATAATTTCAATTTGTCTGAATTTGTTAACATCTAAAAGCATATTTTAGGTAAACAGACTTACATCACATTCTTATTTTTCTTTTGTACAACAACTCCTCTAGCTGATGCCCACTCAAAACCTATTAAACCTTTCATTTTTTATCATGTTCCTAATATTTATTAAATATTGTAACAATAAAATGAATATTATAAAGGTTTTTTTGATATAAAACAACAATCAATTGAATAGTCTTATGTAGATGTTTGTCTGCAGCAATATTGAAAATACATTTTTCTCAATATAAATTTTAAGTAACTCCAAATATATTAACTGTATTATATTTTAAAATAATATATAACTATTAGTTTTTTTAATGAACATAAATAGTATTTTTTTGTTTTATTTTTTGTTTGTTTGTTTTGTTTTTAGTAGAGCTTAAAAATCTTGACATACAGATTATGCTAAGAGGACTCTGAAGCTGTCTTGTGTTAGGTTAGTCCAGTGGCTGGCAAATACAGAAGTAGATGCTCACAGTCACCTATTGAGTGGAACACATGGCCTCCAATGGAGGAGCTAGAGAAAGTACCCAAGGAGCTGAGGGGATTTGAAACCCTAAATAAGGAACAAATTATGAACTAACCAGCACCTCCAGAGCTTGTGTCTATAGTTGAATATTTAGCAGGGGATAGCCTGGTAGGCCATCTGTGGGTGGAGAGGCCCTTGGTTTTGAGAAGGTTATATGCCTCAGTACAGAGTACTGCCAGGGACAGGAGTTGGGAGTAGGTGGGCTGGGGAGCAAGGACGGGGAAGGGTGTAGGGGAATATTGGAATGTAAATGAAAAAAATATCTAACAAAAAATGAAATTAAAAAAAAAAATCTTGGCTTACTGTGATTCAAACAAAATAAGAACAGTTTATGAACACTGGATTTCATTGTAATAAGGATCTACTTGAATTTCCCTCACATCACCAAAGAATTTTACCTCCATAGTAGCTAAGATAAGAGTTCACAATTCTGCTGCACCAAGGAATGAATTGAAGGCATGAGTTTGGATACTAATTTCCTGCTATGGTCAAAGCTATTTGACTTGAGTGGTTTTTGTCATTCTCAGAATACATGTTACAGGGTACATTCACTTAAGGAATGGTGTGTGTATTAAGATGGTCTATCCCTGAAGTCATTCATCAACTGTTTCAATGAAGAATGGTTCTGCTTGGAGGGTGTCACAGAAGTTAGTTGATGGTAGGATTCAGTATCATTGGATGTGATTTTTTTTTTTCAAAAGCATTCATCTCAGAATAGTAGTAACTTATAAAGTCCTCTTCTTCAGAATTGATACAATAATAATAAATATCAAGCAAAACCTTCAGTCTCACTCTTTGTTTTTCTCTTATAAGCCACCTCCCAAATTAATTGTCTACATTAATTTTGGTTTATAAACAGTTTTGAAATATATAACCTGTTTTGAAAACCATAGTATAGTGTAAAAACAACAAATAAACAGTCCTACAAATAGAGAGGCTGAGATAGGAGAAGTATAATTTCAAGACCATTATGTGGCACACATCAAGACCGTGTTATGTACAAAAAAGCAGAAAGACTATATGGATTGTACAACATTGGACCTATTAATCCCATTTTCCAAATTAGGGACAACAGAATGACACACGGCTAATTTCTAAATACTCACATTTTTGAATTTCAATTAATTAGGTTATGTTGGTAATATTAATTTTCATATTAACAGATATTAAGGTATACGATTACTTCATATTAATTTTCTTGTTAGAGGTGGAAGTACGTTTGTGTGGATTTGTTGAAAGATTACTTTCTTGCTTCTTCTAGGGTGTAGTTTCACTCCTTCAGTGGGTGTTTTCCATCTATTATTCTTTGTAGGGCTGGATTTATGGAAACGTTATGTGTAAAATTGGTTTTGTAATGGAATATATTATTTTCTCTGTCTATGGTGATTGAGAGTTTTTATCAGTAAAGGAGCATGGGCTAGCATTTATGTTCTCTAGAGGCAGAATAGATGCTGGGACTCGTATCCTTTTATGAAAATACATCCATGAGTTGAGAGAGGAGGACTTCCACTGGCCTGTGTACCCTAGTGCGATGTTCTAAGTGCTGCTAGTGATGGGGGAACTAAGTGACAACAGAAAACACCTCTTTCATAAACCAACCTAAGAATGTCAGGCGGAGTTTATTTTGGCTGACTCATGGTAACCGGATCTTATATAGAGAGGTTGGGACTCATGTATCACTTCAGATGGTGCTTCTAAGTTCAGTCTTTTATATTTTACAGAGAAGGAAAAGAGAGAAATCACTTCATGAAGGATAACATCCAAGAAAGCAAATGATCAGGGCAGCTTTATGGCAACACAACAATGTGCCCAACACTAGTGTTTCCTAGTGGTTTGGTGGTGTTAAGTAGCCATGAAGGCTACCGGACCTTAGAGGGGCTGGAGAAAGTCAGATTGCTTTTTGTTATTGTTTTCTTTTATTTTAACATTTCCCTTTTTCAGGCAGTCTCATTTAGTTTTTCCCTGCTGCTAAGACACCAAATGTGATCGGGTACATTCGACCTTACTGATCTCCATGGGACTATACTTGGCAGGATCAGAGTGGAAACTGGGTATTTTACAACCAATTAACTTGTCCACTTGCCTACCTCTGGTCATCTCAATTTCTCCACCTAAATCCTTTACTGATAATTTCTTCAGCATGCAGCCTATGACATGATTCACAGGCAGGTACTAGAACTTCTTCTGCTTCAGTACGAAATTCAAGTCCTTTCTCTTCTTTAGGACTTGTTAATATTTGAAGATATACAAATGCATTTATCTGAGGAAGAATGGGCTATACTTAACCCATCCAAGGAGGCACTATACAGTGCTTTAATGCTGGACATCTACAAGCTAACCACCTCTGTAGGTAAAAATAACTCCTTTCCTTTGTGTATGCATTGTGTAACCTGGACTGTGCTCATGAAAAATACACCTTGGGAGAAATTACCTTTTGGGTTATAATTGATTTAGATTGCTTCTTCACTGTTGAATCAGGAACTGCTACAGAAAAATATTTCTTTTCTATGTTATTTTTTGTTTTTTTGGGTTGTTTGTTTTTCAAGATATATTTTCTCTGCATAACTCTGGCCATCTTCAAGATAACTCTGTACACAGGCCTGACCATAAACTCACCTGCCTTTGCCTCCCAAGATCTGAGTTTAAAACATGTACTACCACCACCACCACCACCACCACCACCACCACCACCACCACCACCACCACCACCACCACCACCACCACCACCACAACCACCACCACCACCACGATCCAGCTCAGCATAAAAGTTCTTAGTTTTAATGAGGATCAATTATTCCTTTTAGAATGAATATTTCTTCCATGAAATCTAGAACTCTGAATTCACTTAGTCATAGATATCTTCCAGTTTTCCTAAATCTTTTATTTTGTTCTTACATTTAAATCCATGCCCTTGTGAATTAATTTACAAACAGTTTGAAGTTGAGATTGAGGCTGATTCTTTTACCTATTATGTGTCATGGCTCTCTAGGAAAATAAAACGTACAGCAAAAATAATTAAGTAAATAAATAAAAAATAAAAATAATATATATATATATATAATGTATGATTTTATAAAACTATGATGTATATGTATATATTATATATAATTTATTTGTTTTTTTATTTATTTATATTAGGTATTTTCCTAAATTACATTTCCAGTGCTATCCAAAAAGTCCCCAATACACTCCACCACAAGTCCCCCACCCAAGCACCCCCACCCCTTGGCCCTGGCATTCCCCTGTACTGGGGCATATAAAGTTGGCAAGTCCAATGGGCCTCTCTTTCCAGTGATGGCCAACTAGGCCATCTTTTGATACAAATGCAGCTAGAGTCAAGAGCTCTGGGGTACTGGTTAGTTCATAATAATGTTTCACCTATGGGGTTGCAGTTCCCTTTAGCTCCTTGGGTACTTTCTCTACCTCCTCCATTGGGGGCCCTGTGATCCATCCAATAATTGACTGTGAGCATCCACTTCTGTGTTTTCTAGGCCCCGGCATTGTCTCACAAGAGACAGCTATATCTGGGTCCTTTCAGCAAAATCTTGCTAGTGTATGCAATGGTGTCAGCGTTTGGAAGTTGATTATGGGATGGATCCCTGGATATAGCAGTCTTTAGATGGTCCATCCTTTCTTCACAGCTCCAAACTTTGTCTCTGTAACTCTTTCCATGGGTGTTTTGTTCCCAATTCCAAGAAGGGGCACAGTGTCCACACTTTGGTCTTCGTACTTCTTGAGTTTCATGCGTTTAGCAAATTGTATCTTATATCTTGGGTATCCTAAGTTTTTGGGCTAATATCCACTTATCAGTGAGTACATATTGTGTGAGTTCCTTTGTGAGTATGTTACCTCACTCAGGATGATGCCATCCAGATCCATCCATTTGCCTAGGAATTTTATAAATTCATTCCTTTTAATAGCTGAGTAGTACTCCATTGTGTAAATGTACCACATTTTCTGTATCCATTCCTCTGTTGTGGGGCATCTAGGTTCTTTCTAGCTTCTGGCTATTATAAATAAGGCTTCTATGAACATAGTGGAGCATGTGTCCTTCTTACCGGTTGGAACATCTTCTGGATATATGCCCAGGAGAGGTATTGCTGGATCCTCTGGTAGAATTATGTTCAATTTTCTGAGGAACCGCCAAACTGATTTCCAGAGTGGTTGTACCAGCTTGCAATCCCACCAACAATGAAGGAGTGTTCCTCTTTCTCCACATCCTCGCCAGCATCTGCTGTCACCTGAATTTTTGATCTTAGCCATTCTGACTGGTGTGAGGTGGAATCTCAGGGTTGTTTTGAGTTGCATTTCACCGATGATTAAGGATGTTGAACATTTTTTCAGGTGCTTCTCTGTCATTCGGTATTCCTCAGGTGAGAATTCTTTGTTCAGTTCTGAGCCCCATTTTTTAACGGGGTTATTTGATTTTCTGGAGTCCACCTTCTTGAGTTCCTTATATATATTGGATATTAGTCCCCTATCTGATTTAGGATACGTAAAGATCCTTTCCCAATCTTTTGGGGGTCTTTCTGTCTTCTTGACAGTGTCTTTTGCCTTGCAGAAGCTTTGCAACTTTATGAGGTCCCATTTATCAATTCTCGATCTTAAAGCACAAGCCTTTGCTGTTCTATTCAGGAATTTTTCCCCTGTACCCATATCTTCGGGGCTTTTCCTTATTTTCTCCTCTATAAGTTTCAGTGTTTCTTGTTTTATGTGGAGTTCCTTAATCCACTTAGATTTGACCTTAGTACAAAGAGATAGGAATGGATCAATTCACATTCTTCTACATGATAATCGCCAGTTGTGCCAGCACCATTGGTTGAAAATGCTCTCTTTTTTCCACTGGATGGTTTTTGCTCCCTTGTCAAAGATCAAGTGACCATAGGTATGTGGGTTGACCTCATGGTCTTCAATTCTGTTCCATTGGTCTACTAGTCTGTCGTTATACCAGTAACATGCAGTTTTTATCACAATTGCTCTGTAGTACAGCTTTAGGTCAGGCATGGTGATTCCACCAGAAGTTCTTTTATCTTTGAGAAGAGCTTTTGCTATCCTAGGTTTTTTGTTGTTCCAGATGAATTTGCAGATTGCCCTTTCTAATTCGTTGAAGAATTGAGTTGGAATTTTGATGGGGATTGCATTGGATCTGTAGATTGCTTTTGGTAAGATAGCCTTTTTACAATGTTGATCCTGCCAATCCATGAGCATGGTAGGTCTTTCCATCTTCTGAGATCTTCTTTAATTTCTTTCTTCAGGGACTTGAAGTTCTTGTCATACAGATCTTTCACTTCCTTTGTTAGAGTCACGCCAAGGTATTTTATATTGTTTGTGACTATTGAGAAAGGTGTTGTTTCCCTAATTTCCTTCTCTGCCTGTTTATCCTTTGTGTACAGAAAGACCATTGACTTGCTTGAGTTAATTTTATATCCAGCTACTTCACCGAAGCTATTTATCAGGCTTAGGAGTTCTCTGGTGGAATTTTATGGTCACTTATGTATACTATCATATCATCTGCAAAAAGCGATATTTTGATTTCTTCTTTTCCGATTGGTATCCCCTTGATCTCCTTTTGTTGTCTAATTGCTCTGGCTAGGACTTCAAGTACAATGTTGAATAGGTAGGGAGAGAGTGGGCAGCCTTGTCTAATCCCTGATTTTAGTGGGATTTCTTCCAGCTTCTCACCATTTACTTTGATGTTGGCTACTGGTTTGCTGTATATTGCTTTTACCATGGTTAGGTATGGGCCTTGAATTCCTGATCTTTCCAAGACTTTTATCATGAATGGGTGTTGGATTTTGTCAAATGCTTTTTCAGCATCTAACGAGATGATCATGTGGTTTTTGTCTTTGAGTTTTTTTTATATAATGGATTACATTGATGGATTTCCGTATATTGAACCATCCTTGCATCCCTGGGATGAAACCTACTTGGTCAGGATGGATGATTGTTTTGATGTGTTCTTGAATTCGGTTAGCGAGAACTTTATTGAGGATTTTTGCATCAATATTCATTAGGGAAATTGGTCTGAAGTTCTCTATCTTTGTTGGGTCTTTATGTGGTTTAGGTATCAGAGTAATTATGGCTTCATAGAATGAGTTGGGTAAAGTACCTTCTGATTCTATTTTGTGGAATAGTTTGTGAAGAACTGGGATTAGATCTTCTTTGAAGGTTGATAGAACTCTGCACTAAACCCATCTGGTCCTGGGCTTTTTTTAGTTGAGAGACTATTAATGACTGCTTCTATTTCTTTAGGGGATATAGGGCTGTTTAGATCATTAACCTGATCTTGATTCAACTTTGGTACCTGGTATCTGTCTAGAAACTTGTCCGTTTCATCCAGGTTCTCCAGTTTTGTTGACTATAGCCTTTTGTAAAAGGATCTGATGGTGTTTTGGGTTTCTTCAGGGTCTGTTGTTATGTCTCCCTTTTCATTTCTGATTCTGTTAATTAGAATAATTTCCCTATGCCCTCTAGTGAGTCTGGTTAAGGGTTTATCTATCTTGTTGATTTTCTCAAAGAACCAGCTCCTCGATTGGTTGATTCTTTGAATTGTTCTTCTTGTTTCCACTTGGTTGATTTCACCCCTGAGTTTGATTATAAAAAATAAAAATTTTATATATATATTATATATATGCATGATTTTATAAAACTATGATGTATATATTATATGTTATTTATTTATTTATTTATTTATTTATTTTTAATTTTTAATTTTTAATTTTCCTCTGTAGAGTTCTCTAGATGATATTAAATAGATGCTCAAACTCAACTGGCAGTTTTGTTTTCTTTTTTTTATTATTACATATTTTCCTCAATTCCAATTCCAATGCTATCCCAAAAGTCCCCCATGCCCTATGCCCCACTCCCCTACCCTCCCATTCCCACTTTTTGGCCCTGGCATCCCCTGTACTAGGACATATAAAATGTGTTTGTCCAATGGGCTTCTCTTTCCAGTGACAGCCTTCTAGGTCATCTTTTGATACATATGCTGCTAGAGTAAGAACTCCGGGGTACTGGTTAGTTGATAATGTTGTTGCACCTACATGGTTGCAGATCTCTTTAGCAACTTGGATACTTTCTCTAGCTCCTCCACTGGGGGCCCTGTGATCCATTCAATTTTTGACTGTGAGCATCCACTTATGTGTTTGCTAGGCCTCGGCCTAGTGTCACAAGAGACAGCTATATCAGGGTCCTTTCAGCAAACAATTGCTAGTGTATGCAATGGTGTCATCGTTTGGAGGCTAATTATGGGATGCATCTCTGGATATGGCACTCTTTAGATGGTCCATCCTTTTGTCTCAGCTCCAAACCTTGTCTCTGTAACTCCTTCCATGGGTGATTGTTCCCAATTCTAAGAAGGGACAAAGTGTCCACACTTTGGTGTTCGTTCTTCTTCAGTTTCATGTGTTTTACAAATTGTCTCTTATATCTGGGGTATACTAAGTTTCTGGGCTAATATCCACTTATCAGTGAGTACATGTTGTGTGAGTTCTTTTGCGATTGGGTTACCTGACTCAGGATGATGCCCTCCAGGTCCAACCATTTACCTAGGAATTTCGTAAATTCATTCTTTTTAATCGCTGAGTACTCCATTGTGTAAATGTAGCACATTGTTTGTATCCATTCCTCTGTTGAGGTGCATATGAGTTCTTTCCAGATTTTCCACATCCTTGCCAGCATCTGCTGTCACCTGAATTTTTAATCTTAGCCATTCTGACTGGTGTGATATGGAATCTCAGGCTTGTTTTGATTTGCATTTCTCAGATGATTAAGGATGCTGAGCATTTTAGAGGTATGTAATATTTTCTACCATTTGTAATATTTTGTTATATAATATACTTTACATATACTTTAAATATACTTTAAAGTTACATGATGTGAATCAACAATTGCTTTCTACCAACTGATGTTCAAAGAATCTAATAGTTGTTCAGTCAATGAGGCTGGATATCTCAGGTCATGTTCAGTGTCTTCTGTAATTCTGAAAAATGGCCTGTAATACCAGGGAAGGAATGGACTTGCCAATGAGGGCAAACAGGCAAAAAAAAAAAAAAAAAAATCAAAATAAAACAAAACAGAAAAAAAAACCAAAATAACAACAACAACAACAAAATAACTTTCTTTTTCCATGTCTTTTATATAGGCTGCAGAACTTTTATATAGCTGTGTGCCAGGTTGAAGGTGACTTTTCCCATTTGAAAAATACAGATTCAAAGTGGATCTTACCATTTCACATTATAAAGAAGAAATTCCTTTACAGTCTTGCCCAGTCAGTTGGATTTTAGTTAATTCTAGATGTAGTCAAGTTCAAAACCAAGAACACTCATCCCCATTTCCAATTGGCGACGCATCATTTATTGAAATTTCTAGCCTTCCTTCATTGAATTTCTTGTGTGTTTTCTTGAAAGTTACTTGGCATCTTGTATATATATGTCTAGACTAAGATGTTTTACTTTTTGTTGTGATTATTGAACTCTTTTTTTTTTCTTTTTTTCTTTTTTTTGATTTTTAATATTTTTATTACATATTTTCCTCAATTACATTTCCAATGCTATCCCAAAAGTCCCCCATAGCGCCCCCCACTTCCCTACCCACCCATTCCCATTCTTTTGGCCCTGGCATTCCCCTATATTGGGGCATATAAAGTTTGCAAGTCCAATGGGCCTCTCTTTCCATTGATGGCCGACTAGGCCATCTTTCGATACATATGCAGCTAGAGACAAGAGCTCCGGGGTTCTGGTT
The DNA here is from genome assembly GCF_978045245.1 of Mus caroli. Lineage (NCBI taxonomy): Eukaryota > Metazoa > Chordata > Mammalia > Rodentia > Muridae > Mus > Mus caroli. The sequence continues at coordinate 1,672,430 of NW_028227277.1, read as the reverse complement.
AGTACATCATGTTGTTCCAACAATAGGGTTGCAGATCCCTTTAGCTCCTTGGGTACTTTCTCTAGCTTCTCCATTGGGAGCCCTGTGATTCATCCAATAGCTGACTGTGAACATCCACTCCTGTGTTTGCTAGGCCCCGGCATCGTCTCACAAGAGACAGCTATATTTGGGTCCTTCCAGCAAAATCTTGCTAGTGTATGCAATGGTGTCAGCGTTTAGAAGCTGATTATGGGATGGATCCCTGGATACGGCAGTCTCTAAATGGTCCATCCTTTCATCACAGCTACGAACTTTGTCTCTGTAACTCCTTCCCTGGGTGTTTTGTTCCCAATTCTAAGAAGGTGCACAGTGTCCACACTTTGGTCTTCATTCTTCTTGAGTTTCATGCGTTTATCAAATTGTATCTTATATCTTGGGTATCCTAAGTTTTGGGCTAATATCCACTTATCAATGAATACATATTGTGTGAGTTCTTTTGTGATTGTGTTACTTCACTCAAGATGATGCCCTCCAGGTCCATCCATTTGGCTAGGAATTTCATAAATTCATTCTTTTTAATAGCTGAGTAGTACTCCATTGTGTAAATGTACCATAATTTCTGTATCCATTCCTCTGTTGAGGGACATCTGGGTTCTTTCCAACTTCTGGCTATTATAAATAGGGCTGCTATGAACATAGTGGAGCATGTGTCCTTTTTACCGGTTGGGACATCTTCTGGATATATGCCCAGGAGAGGTATTGCTGGATCCTCCGGTAGTACTATTTCCAATTTTCTGAGGAACTGCCAGACTGATTTCCAGAGTGGTTGTACAAGCTTGCAATCCCACCAACAATGGAGGAGTGTTCCTCTTTCTCCACATCCTCGCAGGCAGAAGACAATAAAGAGGAAGCACAAAAATCCCTTAAAGGATTATTGAACTCTTATACAATTATTGATAAGCCCTCATATCCATTATACATAATTTTTCTACCTTATTCATCCTTGTTATTTTTTGCATTGTATTGGGAGAGATGGCTCAATGGTCAACAGTACATGTTAAATTTCCTGTTCTTTTTATAGCCCCAAATATAGTTAAAAAATAAAATAAAATAAAATAAAATAAAACTGCCGGATGCTAGGCAGTGGTGACACATGCCTTCAATCCCAGGAATTGTTGAGGGCAGAGGCAGGGAGATTCCTGAGTTTGAGGCCACCCTGGTCTACAGAGTGAGTTTTAGGACAGCCAGGGGTAAACAAACAAGCCTCGTCTAGAAAAAAACAAACGAAATCAAACAAACACACGAAAAACAAAGACATAAAAACCACTTGTATCTCCAGATCTTCTGTTCTCCTTGGGCTGTGCACACATATCAAACACACACACACACACACACACATGCAGAAGAACACAATTCAGATTTTAAAATGCATTACCTGACTCACCAATAAATAAAAATACACCAGTGTTCCTACTGCCAGAAAACCTTTAGTCGTAATACAAACTTAGTAAAACACCAATGATTCCATACAGGAAAGAAGCCTTTTAACTGTATTGAATGTGGGAGACTATTCCTTCAGAAATGACACCTCAATAAACACCAGCTGACCCACATTGCTGACAGTCCCTATACATGTAACCTGTGTGAGAATACATGTAACAGATGATGGACCCATCTCACTATGAACATACATAGTCAGAAAACTCAGACAGAATTCCCAGGCTAAGGAAGATTAGCATATTGCAGGGACAGAATGTAAAGAAAGTTAAAAGTCTAGAAAATTTGGAAGAGTTATATTTCATATCATAAAAATGATATGATAGAAAATCTATGGTGCTTCCCACTGTCTTTCATTTTCAGTGTTATCTACACAATTTTTGTTTCTGTTAGGAATAAAAGAAATGGGTATTTGTTTGACATCTGTGTCCATAGTTATGTTTTTGTTTGACATCTGTGTCCATAGCTATGCTTTTCTAAGACCCTATCCTCTGGTGTCAGGTATCATTCTACACACTTTCTCAGAAGGGCCCTTGAATTCAGAAAGAATTAGTATTCATTGCATAGTTTCAGTGGCTATAATTTTGATTGCCATAGAAGACCAAAACAAAGAATCGGGTAACTTTATGTACAAAATGAGAAGACTGTGTCTTCCTTGAGTGATACCACTGTAGTTGTTACCCAGAGTTTTTCCTGTGAAATTGATTATTTTCAAAGAAGCTTGAGGAACACAAGAAGACGTGAAAGCCAACACAAACCTAAGAATCTTGTAAGCATTTGAAGTCTACTTGCAGTTCTGTCAACACTAGTTATCCATCTGTGTGGAAAAACAAGAAAGCAGTAAAGTTACTTTGAAAATTTTGACTTTTAATACACACAATGAAAAATTTTAAACAGGTGCATACCACTCCTGTTACTAATGGGATATCCACTTTGTGATTTCTTCATTCTATAGGAGAATAGTAGGTTTGTCTATAGAAAAGTTTTAGCATTTAATTTACTGATAAGGGCAATAATGGGAGCTTATGTACCCTCTCCAACATGTTATGCATCTGACACTAGAAGGGATCATCCACTAGTAGTCTGGTAGAGAAACACATGTAGCTTATACTTATGATCCCCATTAGAAATAAGTTAGATCGAATCCCAGGTTTATGATAAAATAGTAACTGCTTGGCCAGGAGGATTGTTCAAAAGATTGCCATGGAGTCAAGGAAGTGAATCCAGGCTTGTGAGTTCATGAAAGATGGATTATATTGTGCTAGATACTTTAAGTGACAGGGTAGGTTCACACACACAGACTCACAGACACACACAAAATCACATACACAGACACACACACACACAGACACACAGACACACACACACACACACACACACACAGACACACAAACACACACACACAGACATACAAACACACACACACACACACACACACACTAGTGTGAATTCACTCCAGGAACTCAGAGAATAATAAGCTCCTTTATTAATAATTGTGTGAGTTGAGTTTTCTCTAACAGCAGAAAAAAAAAATCTGTTCTGGAGCTGAATTTTTTAAATTAATTAACCAATTAACATCCCAAACCTAGTTTTCCTTCTCTTCTCTGCTCCCTGTTATCTCCTCCCCTCCTGCTACCCCAATCCACTCTTCCTCGTTTTCTCTTCAGAAAGGAGTAGATCTCCCATAGTAACACGCAGTCTTGGCAATTGTAGTTGCAGTAAGACTACTCATCCTCTCCTATTGCTGATAGACAAGGCCTGGCAGAATTGCATCCCATTTGCTATGGAAATAGAACACAGTGGAAGGCAGGCTAGGTGAACAAATCTTAACAAAAATTTACCCTCGGTAACCATACACTCATAATTATATTTCAAGTACAGCTTTACGTTTATCTCTTTAATCTAATTAAAGTGTCTACATTTTCCAAGCCTGGTTGAAACAGTGATCTTTTAGTTAAATTAAATTTTTTCATAACAGTATTGCCCAGAGAGGTATCTTGGTAAGCCCTTTAGAGCATCAGTTTCTTGATTTCAGCTATTCCTTCATCGTGAGGAATAAAGTAAAAACACAGTACCTAGTCACAGTTTCTGTGGATGGTAATAAATAAAATAATGAAAAAAATGGAAAAAAAAGAGCTGGTGCTTTAGAGCAAAGACATTTGTCTCTGTGGAATATGAAAAGTTTTATACATTTCTTGAATGTCATCTACTGAAATTTAATAAAATTTAAGTTTAAATTATTTAATAACAAAAAGAAAAAGATGAAGATGAAGATGAAGAAGGAGAAGGAGAAGGAGAAGGAGAAGGAGAAGGAGAAGGAGAAGGAGAAGGAGAAGGAGAAGGAGAAGGAGAAGGAGAAGGAGAAGGAGAAGGAGAAGGAGAAGGAGAAGGAGAAGGAGAAGGAGAAGAGGAAGAGGAAGAGGAAGAGGAAGAAGAAGAAGAAGAAGAAGAGGAAGAGGAAGAGGAAGAGGAAGAGCAAGAGCAAGAGCAAGAGCAAGAAAAACAAGAACAACAACAACTAGAACTAGAACAACAACAGCAACAACAACAACAACGACAATGACAATGACAATAATAATAATAATAATAATAATAATAATAATAATAATAATAATACAGTGAGACTGATAAGCCAGCAGTGACAGGACTTTAGCTCCTATGACAGAATTTGAGTCAGGCCTTGTGTACTCACCCATAATTTAATTATGAGGATCTTGCTTAATTTTGTTTATATATAAGTGCATTATCACATGGATGTTTTCGCCCTCTTAAATTCTGAGTGTGTCAAGAAAACTGATGTTTCTCTTACTTATACTATTAAGCAGATTGCATAAAAGCTTGTTTATCTTTTACCATTTCTAAATAAGCATTTTATTTCAATTTGTTTCCATATTGTATGCTTTAACTGTTTGATAGTTGTCTGTTAATTTTTGGTTGATCTTACATAAAAAGCCAATTTGACAAAAAATTTGGTATAGAATACTATGTATTTTATAATTTTAAAATATTTTCCATTTACCTCAAAGTGCTCTGTGGTTATAAATTGGCATCTAAGTTAGCAATAAACAACACATATTCTATTCCACTTAACCCTTCTGGAAATGAACTTGTATGGTATTATCTGATTTGAAACTAATAAATCTATTTAACTAAACCAGAGCCATGTTCATTAGCAAGGAAACTACTACTGTCTGTTGTTCAGAAAATGGAAAAGACACTTCTTCAGTAAAAGAAAGAAAGGAGGTCCTGCCTTCAGCAGTTGTGGGAAGTCTATGTTGCATGTGCATTTTCCTGATTCTCCAGCATCTAGGGCACTCAGAATATACAGAGGCTTCTGCAGATGTGGCGAGAAAAATGAACTCTTAGGAATCTCAAGCAAGTGCTTCAAGGCAAGTCTTACTTGTGGGAAAGTAGGTGTAAAATCTCCTGTCTGCATGGCGGTTTGTGGGAAACAAACACCCTCTAATTCCAATATCTATAGTCGCTCTGAAACTTCCATTGGAGGTCTGCTTGTTTTTATATTATTTTATACATTTTAATGTATTCTCATTGTGTGTACACCTGTTTGAGTGTGTACATATGTATGTAACTGTGCACATACCACTGCATATATGTAGAGATTTCAGGAAATTGTGGAAAAACCAATCCTCTTCTTCTCCCATGTCTATGTTTCAGAGATGAAGTTCAGGCACTCACCCTTACACATTTATCCATCTCATAGATTCCTTGAGCTTTACTTCTATATATTCTCTGAAGATTACCTGTTCATTCATCATGTCAAAACTCACAGAGACTATGAAGGTGGTCATGCTGCAAGCCAGCATGAGAATAGAAAATGAAGCAAGCAAAGTTTCAATGAACCATTGATATTTCTTATCATCCTGTTACTTTCATAGATGGATGTGGTTAAAACTCTCACCCGAAGGCCTTCTAAGCACAGGTGCATTGAACTCAAATAGACTGTTGCAGCATCTGCATGCACAGTGCCTGCAAGGTCTCTGACAAAAAGAGTCCAAGCAATGAGAGGGAAGGGGATAAATGCCCCTACCTTTAATTCAGAAATTATTTTCATTCTGTAGCCTGGAAAGGAAAAAAAAAATGTTCTTCCAATTTTTTCCCATTTTTTGCATATCCAGTGATAGGGTATCACTGGGTATGCAAACCATGCTTAAAACTAAGCCTCTAGTTCAGCATTTCCTGGCAAATGCAAATCAAACTTAATGACAATCTTTGAGGTTCTTTATGTAATAAAGTATTGGCAGGGTTCTTTAAAGAAAACATTAAGGGCCACTTGTTTATAGAGTATGGTTTCCAGTTTTATCTTTTTATGGGATTTCAGAGTGTTTGTGAACATGTATATCTCTGTGTCTACATGTGTATTTCTTGTGCTTTTTCTTTGGCTAGTTTTATTCTGTTTGCTTTCTTGTATTCTTGTTCTTTTTTTTTATTATTGTATCTTAATCATCATTATTGTTGTTATTATTATCATTACTAGTATCATTATTATTTAGATGCCTGCTTGTATTTTAATAAACGGAGAAAGAAAAAGCTGTGAATGTGGGTGAGAGGAGAAATGGAGAGGATGTAGAAGGATTTGGGGGCACTGTAATCAGAATGTATTGAATGAAAAGATGTATTTTCAATTAAAAGTGTCTTCACAGAAATGTTGATCTTATTGTTTGTACAAAGGGCTTAGAAACTTATTTTTTAAAGAATCATATTGTAAACAGAGGACAACTATGAAAGTTTTTCATACTGAGAAGAGTTTCATTTTGAAGGTATTGTGAGGACCCTAGTGTTAATAATCAAGAACACAGAGCATGACACACAGCAGACAAAAGTACAAAGCACACACAAATAGACAGGTAGGCATCAAATTAGTGAATGTATGGACCATTTTCATGGAGCACAAATCCTCTCCCATTCTCCTTAAGAACAAAACAGAATAGCTGTTGTCTCCAAAGCCTTTGAGTAGGAATTCATCCAGTATCCTTTTTCTTCTATTTGATTAGAACTGACTCAACACTGCCAAGATTCCAGGACAGAAAAAGAGACACCCTCATCCACTTGGGCATGTGTGCTTCCAGGTAGTGTTACAGATGATCACATTCTTAGACAACTAAAATAGAGCACATCTATCCTAGTACAGTTCCGGAAGGCAGAAAGTGTGAAAATCTAGGGACTGGCTAGTTTTACTTGTGCCTGGCACCTTGAATGGCAACCTGTAGGTTGTGAGTCCTTGTGACACTTTCATGGGAGTTGTCTAAAACTATCTTTATGTCAGATATTTATGTTAGGATTTATAACAGTAGGAAATTATAGTTATAAAGTAGCAAAAAAAAATTATATTGAGGGGCTCACCATAGCTTAAGGAAGTATATATGTGAAGGAACTACAGCATTAGGAAGGTTGAGAACCATTCTCTGGAAGCTTGAAAACAGAAAGCATGGTGTGCCTCACAGCCTGCGCTTGGCATCAGTATAAGGCCTGCTTCTGACTCTGATCTTGGCTTCCTTTTGTTTCTTGTGACCATGTGGGGATAACCTAGATAGTATAGTAAAATGCCCTATATGAGAACATGATCAGAATCCATCTTGTGAAACCATGTGCTATAGTATCATTAGGACAGGGCTGTCTTTAGAACCAGTGCTACTCTGCATGCATGTGAGTGCTTTGGTGCTTTGCTCTCTTTCTTTTTCTTTCTTTCTTTCTTTCTTTCTTTCTTTCTTTCTTTCTTCCTTCCTTCCTTCCTTCCCTCCCTCCCTCCCTCCCTCCCTCCCTCCCTCCCTCCCTCCCTCCTCCCTCCCTCCCTTCTTTCTTTCTTTCTTTCTTTCTTTTTTTCTTTCTATTTTTTTCTTTCATTTTTCTTTTCTTTCTATTTCTGTTTTTTTTTTTTTTTTTTTTTTTTTTTTTTTTTTGAGGCAGGGTTTCTCTGTGTAGCGCTCAGTCATGGAATTCATTCTGAAGATCAGGCTAACCTGGAAATCATAAATTCGCCTGTCTCTGCCTACCAAGTGCAGGGATTAAGGCTTGTATCACCACACTCAGCGTCTTTGATTTTTTATTCTGGTATTAACTTATTGTTCCCAATGTGGTTTATTTAATTTCATTGTTTTATTTTACTCTTCTCTTCTCTTCTCTTCTCTTCTCTCCTCTCCTCTCCTCCCCTCCCCTCCCCTCCCCTCTCCTCCCCTCCCCTCCCCTCCCCTCCCCTCCCCTCCCCTCCCCTCCCCTCCCCTCCCCTCCCCTCCCCTCCCCTCCCCTCCCCTCCTCTCCTCTCTTCTCTTCTCTTCTCTTCTCTTCTCTTCTCTTCTCTTCCCTTCTTTTCTTAAATATTTTCTATTTTTACATTTCAAATCCTTTCCTGGTTTCCCCTTCAAAAACCCACTATCCCATCCCACCTCCCCCTACTCACCAATATAACCACTCCTGCTTTCCTGTCCTGGCATTCCCTTACACTGAGGCAAGGGTTCTTCCTGGACCATGCTTCTATTCTCCCACTAGTGTCCAACTAGGCAATCCTCCCATACATATGCCTCTGCAGCCATGGGCCCCTCCCTGTGTATTATTTGGTTGGTGTTTTTTTTTTTTAATTGGATAATTTTTAATTTACATTTCAAATGTTGACCTCTTCCCCAGTTTCCCACTTTCCCAGAAACCCCCTGTCACATCCCCTGTGCCCCTGATTCCATGAGCGTGTTCCTCCACCTGCGCACCCACTCCCACCTATCAGTGTGGTGGTTAGCAAGGTTACTTCTCTGTCTCCTCATCATTCAACATCATATTGCAGATCCTGCGGCTGATGAGGAAAAGATGTCCAGATTCTGGGCATTGCGGGGCACCCTCCAGGACATCAATTTCAAGTCACATGTGGGTACATCTTCCTCAAAAACATCTTGTCCGGGTCATAGCTGTCAGCTGGCTCTTTAGTACCTCGGCCAATACTGAGGTGTCTGCACAAGCACTGCCCACTTCACTTTGAGGAGCATCTGTGCCAGAAAGTCAGGGTTGAACTCCACAGGGTTGATGAGGATTTCGGTGGCCTACAGGTACAGATGGAAAACATTCATGCCCAAGCTCCACACATGTGAGTTTAGGAGATTGTAGGTAAGCAATTTCATGTGTTCTGCACATTGGTTTTCTGCACAGGACTAATTTTTTTCATTAATTTTGGGATTTATTTACATTTTATATGATAGCTCAATTCCCAGGTTGCCTTCAACAAATCCCCATCCCATCCACCCTTTCCTCCCTTCCCTTTGAAAAAAGGCTTAGTTTGTGTTAATCTTCTACATTGCACTCCGTCACTGAGAGAAATCAAGGCAGGAACTCATGTCGGACATTAGGAAGGGCAAGTGGATAAAGGCTACTTATTTGCTGGCTTTCTCAGCACAGTTTTCTCAGCTTTTCTTCTTACAAAATATATAAGCTACTTTTAACTTTTATTTTAATAACATTATATATACATTAATGTACATATACATTATTAGAGTGTTTTGCTTGGGTGGATATCTGTGGGCGTTGTTTGTCCAGGGTTCATAGACCAGTATAGGGAACGTGTTCCTTTGATACTGGAGCTACACATGAGCTGCAACCTGAGTTCTGGGATTCAAACCCTGGCCTTCTAAAAGAGGAGCCAGTGCTCTAAAACACTGAGTCATCTTTCAAGCCCCACCCTCAGCTTGCTTTCTTATTTATTTTATCAACATCTTTGAAGGGATAGCGCCACTCACTGTATACTGGATCCTCTCCCATCAACTGTTAATCAGGAAAATGTCCAATAGGCAAACCAGACCCAGAAAGACACAAAATGCCTGCTTTCACTTATGTATGGAATTAGCTTGTAAGTTTTATTCATGTGTGTGTTTCATTTAGAGTAAGAGAGATGTGCTATCTAGTATGGGATCATGAAGGAGGAGGAGCTCTTCTAAGGAAAGGGAAATAGAGTACAGTGGTATAAAGAATAAAAAAGAAACTACTAAAGAATGGTTAATTTGGGAGTGAATCTCAGGCAAGCCTCTGACACTAGACAGTTCATAAAACCCTAGTTGAAATTTTGCTATTTTTAATTGTGCTAAATGAACACATCAGTATAATGACTTCTAATGAATCCTAATTGCTCTAACCATATGTTTATGTATATTACTCAGCCTTCATCGGAGGTGACTCTTCTACAGAAGGTGGTAATAAACAAAGATAGCCACAACTTGACAATCCACAGAGAGTGAGATACTTGGAATGTTAGGGCTTAAAGAGGATTTCTTCATCAAGCTCTCCCTTTCAAGGTTCAAGAATCTATGCAAAGATGAGTCAGAAAGACAATCCTGATCAGAGGTGTAGGTGATGGATAGTACCAATGAGTTGTATCATGGGTATTCCATGTTCTTTATCTAATATCTACTTAACAGTGAGTGCATATCATTTGTAGTCTTGTTTTAGGGTGAGATGTTCTATAGGTATCTGTTAAATTCATTTGGTTCATAACTTCTATAAGTTTCACTGTGTCTCTGAGTTGAATGGTAGGGAGGTAAAGAAGGGGAAGAATTTGTTAAAACCATATTATATGAACAAAATTTAAATGATTTTTTTTAAATCCCAACAAGCATTCCTATAGACACATCTAATGTAGGCAGATCCTATTTGATGTTTCCTCTTCATAAGTGACTATAGGTTTTTGACTAGTTGGCATAAGATTACTAGCACAATCAGATTAACATAAAGCATTTCTTGTCATGTCTAAAACCATCACACCAAGGGACTAAGATAATCTCTGTACATTCCATTGTTTAAATGTCAGAAAGACATGAGTTTTTACAGTGTGTCTCAGCTTTAAAGTGTAAATCCTGAAAGGATGGCCATGGTCATCCTTCCTACTCCCTGCTTTGAGCCACTACTTCCTGCTCTGTGGTACTACAAAGACTTCATTGCTAACCAGGTACCACTGTGACACAGATATCTTGAAGTCACAGAGTGGACAAGCATCCTTGGAGATCTAGATGCTGATGAGAACACTCTTATACCACCTCTGCCTTCACAATGTACTTGTTAAGATGGGAACATAGTGGGACTGACATGGTGGAAGAAATTCTTTAAAGTCCAGCACATTTCTCAATAGAAATCTCCTGATTTTCACATGGACCGCATATGTTACTCTTTGAAGTCAACCTACACTTTCCTGTTTCTTGTGCAAAGCATTAGAGATGTCAATTAAAGCTAGACTTTTGAAATATATTGATAAGTCTGCCTTATCTTCATATTCCCTGCCCTTAATTATAGGAACCACGCTAAGACTAGATGTCTGAGCCATGCTCACTGACAGTTTTCCTGGTAAACATTTGAAAGAAAGAAATTCTTCTATGGCCCAACTAATCTAATCAGTATATGAGAAGCAGGACTGACATCACTCAGCAAAAAAGATAAAGAAAGTGTCTTGTTTTGTGGAGAACTGAGAGAGAAGCAGGGACAGGGGCCTGGAGGATAATGACTGTCCTTAAGGATAGTCAGTCCAGACCTTGAGGCTGGGTCTGACAGCATCCAGAGCAATGCAGTCTAATTGCCTGGAGCTTCCTAGAGGAGCACTGTTTCTCTTCAAAATGTGACAGGGATGGCACCCACAAGGGGGCAGAATTCAGTGTGTTCTAGACATCTTTTGAGCCACAAGTGTACTGATCCCCCTCCCCCACTTCCCTTGCTATTACAGATGAGCAACCTAAATAGGGGACAAGTAAGCCCTGCTGATACCAGAATATCTAATTGGAAAACCCTTACAAGAAAGACCAGTTTCCCTCCACTCTCAGAATAAAAAGTAAGGATTGGGTTCACAGTGATAAACACTTTCTGACTAGTTTTGAGAGAACAGGCTGCTCCAAGGTCCAAATTTCCGACACACCAAGTAAATGAATATCTGTACGATCAGAACTTCAAAACTAAAATTTCAATCTCTTTAAAATATTCATCTCTTTTAAAATCCAAAGTATTTTTGCAATTAAAAGTCTCTTAACTGTAGGCTCCACTAAAACAGATTTTTCCTTCTGTCCAAAGGAAAGACAATGACGAAAAAGGGAACAGAGACTGAGGGAAGATCATCCAGAGACCATCTCACATAGGTACCCATCCCATCTGTTTTGCAGACATCAAAACCCCTCACTAGTTCTAATTCCAAGAAACACTTGCTGACAGTAGCTACAAATGGCTGTTCCATGAGAGCTTCTACCAGCACCTGACCAATACAAATGCAGGTATTCACATCTGGCTGAATCCAGGAACTATAACAGTGTAGATAATGGAAGGACTGAAGCAGTTGAAGGGAATTGTAACCTCAAAGGATGAACAGTATCAACTAATTGGACCACTCAGAGCCCCCAGAGAATAAACCACCAGCCAAAGAGTGGAGTGACCCATGGCTCTAGATACATATCTTGCACAAAATGGCTTTATCTGAGGGAGGGGAGTCCCTTGGTCCTGTGTAGGATTGATGCCCAAGAATAAGAGGATGCTAGAGTGGTGAGGAAGGAGAGTGTGAGTGGGTAGAGGATCAACCTCATAGAAGTAAAATGGAGTATGGAGAGGATAGATGGGATGGGCGGTTTGTGGAGGCGTGACATGGAAGGGGATATCATTTGACATGTATATGAATTATAAAATAAAAAATAAACAGAGAAATAAACCCTACCAAAACTAAAATGAAATAAGAGCATACTGTTTTATTTCCACTAAAAAAACCCTATAACTATAGCATCTTTAGGGGTTTTGTGTCAATTCAGTCTTGAATATGGTTGTATATAGTTTATAGTTTTCTCAGCTGAGTAGGAATTTTGGCTGCCTTCTTCCTTTCGAAGCTTGAATCCATGGAAGTTTGTTTGTTACCATGGAAGTTAGTTTTCAAAAGGGAGGAATTGAGGTCAATTTCAGCTCAAAGATTTTATGGCTATTTCTAAAGCTCATGATATTTCAGCTTTAACTGGGGTTTTAACTTTCACCTCTGGTGTAATCAAGTGTACTATTATATTTTTGCACTTAATCACACACACACAAATCTATGGTCTAGTAATGACATAGGATGATGAAACCAAAATGAACTATAATGATTCCAATAGAAACATGAAAGTACAATTTGGAAAGAAAAGTTCTTCCAAGTGTGTGTGTATGGTTGTGATCCTATGAAGACATTGTTCATACACATATTTTTAATCCTCTTAATCTTACTCCTGTGTAATAAAAATTAAATTAAGTTATATGGTATCAAATGCCTTTATAAAACAATTATCGAAGGTGTATGGGTTGAAGCAATTTTCAAAAATAGAGTTCATTGCAAAAATTCATATAAGGATGATTATTTGATATTTATTTATATTTTGGGACTGTATTTAATTGATGATTAATTTCTTCAGGAGTAGGGTTTGGAGTGCATGCACTTATGAAATGTTAGGTGAACAATATAGAAATATTCTTGTAAATCTTTATTATAAATCAGTGAAAAATCTAATTATTATTATGATGATGTAGTGTTAAGACTTATGAAGTAGATGGAAGATAAAATTAAGAGAATATAATTGTGTTTTATTGTTTATTATGAAGAAAGCATTTATAAAAAATAACGATTTTAAAAGCCCATCGTTTAATAAAATTGGGTTTATTTTTTTGGATGAATTTTGTGCATTGTGGTAAAGCAAAACATAATCCACTCTTCAATCATGAATGCTTTTTATTGTTGATTACATGAGTGAGTTACATTCTAAAATTAGTTAAGATGAGTAGTGTTTAACTAGGTTGAGGTTTTTACTTAGGACACATGTCTGTGAATATAGCAAATAGACAGAATGAAATAGGAAATTAATCATATCATTTTCAAGCAAGTTATTTGCTAATATTTTCATGTAGAGGGAAAATGAAGATTCTTGGCTACTAATTTCTCTTCATTTTTTTTACAAACAAAGAACAGTAAATTTACCTGTATGGTACAGATTTCTGATGTTTATTATTGGAATTCCAACTGTTCTTGTCAGTTTCATATATACTTCTTTCATTTCTTCAGTAAGATTTGTTCCTTTTGCTATATTTAAGGGGGGAAAAGATAAACGTGATAGCCCAGAGAACTTGCCTCAAGTGTTTATTCATCGAACTTTCCAAGGGAAAATCCTTCTGCAAGCTCCAGCCTACTGTGTTCATGCTAGTCATGAAATTCTTAAAAAAACTGTGTCACAGAACAGAGGACACACCCAGAATTTATCACTATATTTCTTTTTCTGCTCCTAGTAAATTGATATCTTGCAAGGTGATTTTTCTGTATTTTATTTTATAAACTTATTTAGCAGTTAAACACCATTCAGGACTTGTCAATGATTTCTGTGAAATTTCCAAAAGTTAAATATTAGGACATTCATGATACTTCTTTCTCTCATGAAAAATCTAACACAAAATATATGTGTCACAAAACCAAAGACACAGTAATTCAGTGAAATGATCACTTAGCAAAGATCATTCACAGATTTGCCTGTCTTATGGACCTAAATAATTTTCAAACCATTACATATAATGTTGACAATATTAAGTTTTAGGAAAATTAAATCAATTAGATTACAGATATGACCAAAGGAAAATATTAATAACTTTTGTGTTTTTTTATGGATATACATTCTACTGAATGATAGTAAATATTTCCTGCAAAGTTACATGATCCTTATTGGCATTAATGTGATAGCAGAAATGATGGATAACACTTTAAATGATACTCTGTTATGTTTTCATACAGGAGAATTTTGACCTCTGAAAGTCTCCACACATTATTTGACTCAGAAAGATACAGACATCCACATCCAAATTTTGGATGGAGCATGGGGACTCTTATGGAAGTAAATGGGAAAGGAATGCAGCACCCAAAGGGGATAGAAACAAAAGAGGAAGGTGGAGAGAGTCAACTAACCAAATCCTCAGTGCTCTCAGAATTGAACCAACCAAAGAACATACAAGGGATGACTCTAGGACTCTCTGCTCATATGTAGCAGATTTGCAGCTTCACTTTCCTGTGGTTCCTGAACAACAGAAAAGGGGCTATCCCAAAAGCTGTTGCTGAATGTCAGATATATTCTGCCAGCTGGGCTTCCTTGACTGGCCTCAGTGGGAAATGAAGCACCTAGCATCACAGATACTAGAAGTGACAGGTTGGAATGGATACCCAGAAAATATGGTACATTACACAATTACACTCAGCTATTAAAAACAGTGACTTCATGAAATTCATACGCAAATAGATGGAACTTGAAAATAGCATCCTGTTTTGAGGTAACTCAGTCACACACACACACACACACACACACACACACACACACACACACACACACATACACACACAGAGAGTTTGCACTCACTGATAGGTGGTGGATGTTAGCCCCAAAGTTCAGAATACGTAAGATGCAATTCACAGACCATATGAAGTTCAAGAAGGATGACCAAAATATGGATGCTTAAGCAATTCTTAAAAGAGGGAACTAAATATTCAAAGGAAGAAATATTAAGACAAAATGTGGAGCAGAGACTGAAGACCATACAGAGACAGCACCACCTAGGGATCTATCCCATATACAGTCACCAAACCCATACTCTACTGAGGTTACCAAAAAGTGCTTGCTTACAGGAGCCTGATATAGCTGTGTCTTGAGAGGCTCTGCCAGAGAATCACAAATACAAAGGTGGATGCTCACAGACAACCACTGGACTGAGCATAGGATCCCCAATGAAGAAGCTAGAGAAAGTACCCAAGGAGCTGAAGGGGTCTGAAGCCCCATATGAGGAACAACAATATGAACCAACCAGTACCCCCAGAACTCTCAAGGACTAAACCACCAACCAAAGTGTTTACATGGAAGGACCCATGGCTCCAGCTGCATATGTAGCAGAATTTGGCCTTGTCGTGTATCAATGGGTGTGGAGCCTCTTGATCCTGTGAAAAATTGATGACCCGGTGTAATGGAATGCTAGTGTGGAAAGACAGGAGTAGTCGGGTGGGTGGGTGGGAGGGTGGGTGAGAGGGTGGGTGGGTAGCTCCCTCTTGGAGGCAGGGGAGGGCGTGGGATACGAGGTTCCTGACAGAGAGACCTGAAAAGTGGAAAACATTTTTAATGTCGCTAAAGAAAATATCCAATAAAAGAAAAATAAAATAATGTGTAATTTACCATTTTTGTTGATGTTTCTTGAAAATTTTCCATGGCAAATTTTAATAATTTTTCTTATTTAAGCTTGATGCCAATTCCCCCACCCTTTTCAATTTGTTTAGATATTTTGTCTTTCTTGCTTGTATAATTTGGTGTAGTTGCTAAGTTTTGCTAGGATTGGCCATTTCCATTAATGCCTCTAGTGACCAGTGATCTTTACCAATTATGTGGCAGTTACTACTTTTCTGTTTTGAAGACTTTATTATATGAGACATGAGTTGGAGATGATAGAGATAATGTATTTGCTTTCCTTGCTTTATAGGAAGGGGAATAACATGTGAAATGCAAATAAATTAAATAACCAATAAAAAAATCAAAAAAGTCCAGATTTGGTTCTCAAGTAGAGAATATATATGCTTCAGAAATGGAACATATTTGCAGTAGATGCCAAGAGGCAAATGTTGGTGGACATTTTTTTTTCCATGAAGAATCACCAGCTGCCAATTTATCAATGATTCTGATATCCAAAATTAGTGAGAGTGAGTAGAGGGTGAATAATTAAAATGCAATCAAGATTTGGATACTGTAATTACTTTTGTATTACAGCCAAATATCTCTCAGCTTCTGCTGATAATTTGCTCAGACAATTTATTCCTCATCAACACATAACATTTGAAAGAAATTCCTTAGCTCTTTAATAGTTTACTCAATTATGGTTCAAAGCCAGTACTATGCCCCAGCACGTTTGAAAATGCTTAATAGTTTATAAATGATATCTCCTGGATTTTTACTTTCTCCCTGCAAAGTTCCTGCAAACCTATCTTATGTCTTAGATAACTGACAGCATACCCTCTTTATATATCATCATGTGCAATTCCTTATTACCATTTGGTAAAATCCTAGCTACTTAATAATTTATCTCTATGGTATTTCTGTCTAATCAACCATTAAATATCATCCACATAATGGTAAATTTCAGAGTGCAGAAACTGATTACAAATTACTTATTTTAACAGTTCTTGAGCAAAATATTTATATAGGTTGAATATATATATATATATATATATATATATATATATATATATATATATATATATATATATATATTTACGGTTCTTGAATCAGTTAACATTTTCCCTTTATTTTAATT
Organism: Mus caroli; assembly: GCF_978045245.1. Taxonomy (NCBI): domain Eukaryota; kingdom Metazoa; phylum Chordata; class Mammalia; order Rodentia; family Muridae; genus Mus; species Mus caroli. Next base: position 1,655,654 of record NW_028227277.1, on the reverse strand, counting down.
ATTTTTGTAAGAAACAAACTATCTATGGGCTCATAGATTCTTCAATGGGTTCAGCATTTACCTCATTCTGTAACAGCTCTTCTAGTATCTGACATCCTGATGATATTAATGGCAATTGTTCTACCCACAGATGTTTTTTAGTTAACAATTTTAAAGGTAGCACCATTTGATTTTTTGGGAAGGCCAACAGCTGTTGTGGCATTTTAATGGACATTCTGGGCAGTCAGTAAATTTTCTTGATAATAGATTTTAATATTTTACTTCAAAGAATTTTTTATTTTATGGCATCCTTCTGAGATTGCAGAAATGTTTATCCCTGTTTTCCATTCCATATCCCTGCCAAATTCCCTTCTCTTATATCCACTTGAGATTTTAATTTTTCTATTTTTCTTTCTGGCTCTATAATCTTAGATCAACTTGGAGTTTATTTTCCCAAAATTGAGCACCAATTCCTAGAAGTTGAATATCTACTTCCTTAAAAGCCCAATCTAGATGCTACGGTTTAGGTGAATTTAATGTTACACCTGTTCCTGTGTCTACTAAACCTTCTATTTCAATATTATTTATTGGTATTTTTAGCTTTGGTATCTTAGCATTTATCGGACTTTGTTACAATACTTGTTTCTTTGGTCTCTCATAACTTTTTTGTTTTATCTACTAGAGCTGTCCTATCCTTGATTGTATCTAGAACAATCTTCTTTTTAAGAGCAGATTTTAAATTTTTAATTGTTCTGTGGCTGTTTCTCCAATGAGACGTCATCTTTTTATATTATTTCTATAAAAAAGAATTATTTCTATGATTGCATTGCCTACAATCCCTTCTCAAATGACCCTGTTTACTGCAATTGAAACGTTTGCCATCTGGGTTTTTTCTCAAAATTGTGAGAAACTTCTTGTCCCAACATGATGGCATCATAAATGTGAGATTCAATATAGGCTGTGCTCCTAATCCCTTCATCTCTTGGTTCTGACCTTGCTTTAAAGGTCCCCTCAGCCTTTTGCATTCTGAAATAGCATTTTTAGTAGCCCAAGATTCATTTAGTATTTTTCTGCCTTCTGAACCTAATACTATTTTATTTACAAATGTAGGCAATCTTTACAAGAAATCAGTGAAGGCCTATTTTTGCCTTATAAAATTTTAGTAAATGACTCAGATTTTTACCTGATTCCTCAGCCTTGTCAAAAGCATTTAATACTGATAAATGAATAACTCCAAGGTGTGATAGTGAAATTTAATATGTCTTTGTAACTCAGTTTATTAGGATTCTGAATTCCAACAAGATTAAATTTTGATGCAAATGTACATAGATGAGATTAAAATGAATTTATTCCAATACTAGTGTGTCATGAGAAAAATCACAACCCCCCACTTTTCGAGATATGGGTGAAGTTTGCAAGTCTGTTTTTCATCTATAATTTACCCTTTTTAAACTCAGATATAGGAAGTGCAAGATGACCCTCAACTAACAACTGACCTTGGTAAATATTCATACCTCTATCACTATTTTGTAGAACTGTGGTCATAGCTTGTTCTTTCCTCGTTGTTTGTCATTGTATCTGATGACTGGCTTCCAATACTGCTGCTGTCAAATATTTCAAGTCTTGGGGAATAAGTCTGTTTTAATTTGCCCATATATTTAGTATCTGCTTGCAACAGGAAGAATGCATGTCATACAAAATAATCATTTCTCTTAATTTGCTCATGTCTAATATATCTATAGGACCCCTTCTAATTTCTTCATAACCTTGGGATTTCCTATCATATGCTGTTTAGTGTTGTTCAGAAACAGGGTACATTATGTTTGGTTTTCAATCAGTCTTGTGTTGTCCTTTTTCAGTTTCTCTATGTGGTGGCATGGTACGTTCTTATCTAAATTGCTCTCTCAGTGTCTGATGTTGTTTTATTCCCATTTCTATGTTGCATATGTATTGAGAAGTTTCATATGTATTGAAAGGAGAGCCTGTCAACTTTATGAATTCATGATTGTATAATAATATTCATCACCAGTTATTATTCCACATATAATTTTATGTTAGTATATTAGATTACTACTGAATTATATAAGATAAGAATAATCCAGACCATTGCCATTCTACTATTTCTATTCTAAGCTAAAGAGCTTCTCTCCGAATGTTCCAAGATTTTCAAATATGTTCTAGGTTTTATTGTGAGTAAATTTTGTTATATGAATTAACGTGTGAAGAGTAGGACAAAAGGAGTACATTGGAACATGGACAGAAAATTCTTTCTTTAAGGAGTAATTATCTATGGGTATGTGTGGAAGGAAGCTATACTGTTTAGAGTGAATGATATAAGATGATTTTATGGATGTCAAACACATACTTTCCTGATATAATATGCCTTTGGCACTTCTTAGTAATGAATAGTTACACAAAGTGCATATGACTTCATTTATTAACTCACTCTTCCTAATTCTGCTTCACAGACAAAAATTTAAAATAGTATCAGTTGTGTACAGTATAATGTGGAAATATGTTACAAACTTGCATCCTAGGGAAAGGTTTTCATCAGTCTTGAATCTGTGATTCATACTTTCTGGACTGCAAATGTTGCCAAACTCAAAAGACATTTGGTCATAGACACTAACTTTGAGTATCCCAAGAAACTTTCAAATGTCATACTATCCTAGCAAATATAACAGTATAAATAGAGACATTTGCCATTATATTCTATTTCTGATGAGGTTTGAGAAATTCTTATTGCTCTCATTAATAACATCACATCCTCAGTCTTGATGTGGTCCTTTGAATAGGGCCTGAATAAATTCCTTGTGCACATATCAGGCTACTTTGTCCCAGTAAATAAGCACAGGTACTTGTAGCACTACAAGAGTTACAAACATGTTCTTGCTTTGTTGATGCACCATAGCAGACAATTGTAGTACACAATTGTGTGGAACAGAATGTTTTCTTATAAAATTCTTAAGAATGAAGTGGATTTTTACATTTGAGCAGAGCATATTTATTTACATATAAATAAAAAAAATATTAAAGTCTCAATTTAAATAAAATTATAGGAATAATTTTTTTCATTTTTCATCAGGTTTGTCCATGTACCTCTCTGGAACACTTAGAATATATAACTATCCTTTTGATAAAATATGTAACTTATATAATGCAATTAAATTGTATATAATTATATATAAATATATATGTGTATATGCTACCCCGCTTATATTTGTTGTGTGGATATATAATGAAGACTGACTACTTTGAATGAGACAGCTAATAACAATAATCTCAACGGTGACACAGTTTTAGAAAAACACTTCTTTACAATGAGTTTTGTATAGAAACACTTGGTTATATTCAAGAACAGTATACATGGGCATTGCTCAGAGATACCATAGATGGAACACTGAGAGGAAGATAGAGGGATTGATGGCTTTTCCATATACAAATTTATATTGAATATTGCTTGATAGACATGGGTCTTTGCTCAAAATATTTACTCAGAAATTCATTTTTTTTTTTTTTTGGTTTTTCGAGACAGGGTTTCTCTGTGTAGCCCTGGCTGTCCTGGAACTCACTTTGTAGACCAGGCTGGCCTCGAACTCGGAAATCCGCCTGCCTCAGCCTTCCGAGTGCTGGGATTAAAGGCGTGCGCCACCACGCCCGGATAAGAAATTCTTGTTAACAAAATCTTGATTATTTGACATTCACAATTTTTTTTGCCTTTTGTGTTATAAATAATGGATCAGTCTCTCAGTCTCCTACTCTCCAACACTACTGAATTTCTCTCATGGGTAAAAGAACACAGTCATTATATTAAGAGAGCAATGGATATACCCTGCCTTATAAAATACAAGCATGATCATGGTGACTTCCCTACTATGTAAGTATATTCTTTTTAATTTTTTTGTTTCAATTAAGGTACTCTTACCATATCCAATTGTCAACTAGAAATAAGTAATTCATCCATATATGTACAATACAGGCCCAAGTATTCTATAACACCTGCTTGCTAGTCTCTACTGCTCTCTGTACAAGAACAGGAACTTAAGCTTAAAAACAATGATTGTAAAAGCAATTACTAGAAACATTTACTTTGTTAAAATTCCCAGGCATGACAGTGAAAAATCTGTGAGTATTTTAGATGTAAGAATTCAGTATATCTGATTATGTTTGCTATAGAGTTCTTGGTGAATGGATAGACATTCTGCCCATTGTAGGACTGAATGAGGCTCTAGAGATTTCTAGACTCTGTTTATAATTCCCCTTTAAATAACTTTTACTTACTTGGTGTAGTAAGACATTGTCATTTCCTTGTAGTTCCTTAAAAATTTAACCTTACGCATAACCATACCCACACTCCCATTTTCTCCAATTTCATTAAATCATTTGAAGCCATGTAGATTGTGTTAAATTTTCCTGAAAACTAAAACACAATGTCCAGATTGATCAAGTGACCCAAACATTGGCATTCCCCTCTCTCTCTCATCTGTTTCACACATTGCTTCTGTGTCAAACAAAACTTACCTCACATGTAACATTCATGTTGCATTCTTTTGAGTGGTGAATATATGTGTAAGTAACATTATTACTACATAGGATAAATCATTTCTTAGAAGAGTGAATTAGGTGCAATATTTCAAACTACTCAAATACTTAGCTTTTGTCAAAAATGCAGTGTAAGCAATAACAGTTTTTATGTCTTGACTTAATTTTTGACCTTTTATTTTATTGCGCGCTTACATTTCTTCAGAAATTAAGAACTTATTTTCATGCATAATGAAGTTGCAAACTGGTGAGATGATTTGTGAACAAACACGAGAATTTTCCTTTTACCCTTGAAATGAGAGTCACCACAACAGCAAAGACAACAAAAGGAGGAAAAACAATTCACATAACATAAATGATCCTAAAAAGTTTAGAGTAATTATCCAAATATATTGAAGGAAGTATTTTTATATTTTCCAAGAAGTCATGTCTAGCTTTTCTGACAAGTTATAATTTAATAGTGTCCTTTTATTGTAGGGAAATACTTAAAATTGTGGCATTGTGCCTATAGAGATGGCTATGTTGTTAAACAGAAGTCATAAAAGAAAATAAATATATATGAGATCAAATCTCCAAAACGGTAGTAAAATTCAAATGCATTACTGTGTTTTTCCTCTCCTTCCTCCTACGGTGAAAAATATTTGAAATGGTGAGGCAAATATTAAAATATAGGCTAAATAGCCTATATACACAGGAATCATGAGATAACAAGCCGACATGTGGGCCACAATACTTAATGTCTCACTCTGACTTCTATGTGTTTACTATAACCTATGTCCATAACAAAAAAATTTCTAAACGTAAAAATACCTTTATGGGAAACATAATTAAATATTAAATTTGGGATAAGCATATGTCATGTATTCCCATACAAGGGCATTTCAAACAATTTTAGTACATGCATGGCCAAAGATATGACACTATCATTGTCAATTACTTAGATTTTTCATTCCACAATGCATATAATGTGACATGACATGGAAATTCAATCAAACAAAAGAGGTATGAACTTACTTTTAGTTGTTGTACTTGGTGAATTTTGTACCTGAAATCTTGGAAGATAATTCTGTATTCAAGAAACTTGTATTAATTTTCAATGACAAAACCAGACTTACGATGCCATTTATTAAATATCAAGTAAATCATATTAGTTTTTACTGCATTTATGCAAAGAATGTTTTAACACAGATAATATTGTGAGGGATGTCACAAATGCATACTTAATGGAAAGTTGTCTGAAATAATATATCAGTAGAATTACACTGATTCACAGATCAATATGAAAAGCACCACACACACACACACACACACACACACAAACACACACACACACACTTTAATGCCCATAATGTACTTTTTCAGGAAAAAAGTTTTAACACAGATAATATTGTGAGGGATGTCATAAATGCATACTTAATGGAAAGTTGTCTGAAATAATATATCAGTAGAATTACACTGATTCACAGATCAATATGAAAAGCACCACACACACACACACACACACACACACACACACACAAACACACACACACACACTTTAATGCCCATAATGTACTTTTTCAGGAATAATCAGAAAGGGTAACAGAGCAAGCAGAGAAACTTCATTATCTTGTCTTGGTCTCTAATGATACAGGGACGAGTTTCTCTTGAAAAGTAAAATGTAGAATGTAGACACATTTAAAGCATTCCTCATTGGCAATAAGAACAATGACCTGATATTTCTTCCTTCTTCCCACCTTAAAAAACGGTTGGTGGACATATTTTGGCTGTTTTCCATTATACTGTTCACGAGAGAATATTCATTGGACCACAATGTACCTGGATATTTGATACTGTACATATGACAAAGAACCTTTTTAGTTAAAGGATTTATTTCAAGGACATATTTAGACTTTTACCATTCTATATTTATGTGCTAAATGATGAAAGAAAAAATACTGCAATTTACAAACCCTGTTTCCCTGAGTAAGAGAATGTTTGTAATGTTAATTTCTACAATCCCTAAAATTCTTGCTACTGTTGAGCTTAATTAAAAAATAATACTACCTTTACTAACATATCAGTTAGATCGATAGATAGATAGATAGATAGATAGATACATACATACATACATACATACATACATACATACATAGAAAAAAAGAAATTATATAAATCAGAATTTAAGGTGGAGAGATTGAACAATAAGCCTTACAGAAAGAATGTGAGCTAAGAAGCTTATTTTTATCAACCGTTCATTGCAAAGTACTAAAGAGAATGCAAATATAATTTGCGTAAATGCACCATGATTTTTAGAAAATGATCTTGACCATAAATTTCAGATGTGCACTTCCAAATCATTCCATTCAAACCTTTTCAAGTATTATGGTGCTAACTTAAATGTTCAACATTGTTATGGAAAAAGCAGACATGAGGACCTGTGGCACGCAACTTGTTCACTTTTCTTGCCCATAGTCCAAAAAACACATATTAGCAGCTGATAGGCTCCCATTAATGAGCACAGTACATGACTGTAAATAGGATGGAAGGCAATCACAAAAAATGATTATTGTATTGTGAAATGATTTGGAAATTTACTGAAGATTAAAAGTGTTGACATAACAGCCAGTATAACATTTTTTCAATACTTTGATTCGCTTAAGTAGGATAATCAATAGTAGTAATAAGCTACCATGGTAGGTATAGAATAATACCCACTTGAAATTGACCAACCATGAACAACCAGTGGAATTTAGGGAAAACCATATTTTCCTACAGTTTGGTTAGAAAAGAATATAGTATAGATTTTTTTACAATGTAGTAACCACTTACAGGTGCACCCAAAATACAATGTTTCCCTACTTCACAAATTAAGATGTAGAATGTTGATCCAAAGTTACCACACCAAATCCATCTGCTTAATAAAGATCAAATCAAGGGAAAAGTCAAATATGAAATGTGCTTTAACTGAAGAAAATTGATTAACTACTTTTTAGGTCATGTTCTGTGTTGGTTCTAGGAAATCCATGAAATAAATATCAACATTTTCTGAATTCCAAGATCTAGAGAAGAAAATATGGAAGATCATTAGTGAGTAACTTAGAATATTATATATGTGTGTGTGTGTGTGTGTGTGTGTGTGTGTGTGTGTGTGTGTGTAATTAATTAAAAAGGAGAGGAAATATTAAAAAATATGTCATATATATGTATATGTGAAGGAAATCTCTTCTCCTAAAAGTGACTCATAATTAAACAAGAAAATCAAAGAGAAAGAAAATCTTTCAAAGCGAATACAAATAAATTACAGAAGTAACTTGTGATAGATATTAACTGGTTATAAACACAGTTACCCACTATGTCTCAGCAAACTGTCTGAGGTGAAAGGCGGGAAGCATCTTAAGATGAATACCAGAATAAGATTCTTTGAGAGTTAGAAGTGTGGCATAGTTTGAAGTGTTCTGTATACTTAAATATCTAACGATTTGTGTGATTTATTTGTTACCGCATCAGAAAAGATACTAATGTTTTTTTGAGCACAGGAAGGGCACACTTTTGCTTACTGAGCTGTGATAATTTTTATTCGTATGGTTCCTGTTATTTCAGAGTATTGAGAATCATCTATGATTTAGATTTGTCTCACTCAGAAAGGTAGAGACTTAATGTCCAGAGTGAATATGTGTGCTCAGATCTACATATTTTACTCAAAATTACATTAAGAATGGACTCTGAAGCATATAGTATTTTACATTTCAACTTGGTGAGTTGCTAAGATCCTGAAAGCAGCTTCTTATTTGTCACTGTTTCTGCCTAAACTGGTTTGGTAAGTGTAGAAAGATTTATTCATGATATGCCCTGCACTTCTTGAATTTCAAATTTTAAGACAAATTGCATGAGATAAACTAAATATCCCTTTCTTAACTGCCACCTGTGCAATGAAACTTTAAGATATATTCACATAATTTTTTCTTTTTAAATAAATAAAAATAATTGATTTATACACTCACATTCCTATATCAGCCCCTCTTCCTCCTAATCCCCTATACAGATCCTCTCCCATTTCCCCTCCCTCTCCTATGAGAAGGGAGAACCCCCACTAGGTTTTAACCTTCAACATAGCCATTTGTCAGTTGTTGCCCCACACCTCCTTACTGTGTTCCATCTTCCAATCTCAGCAGAAATTGTATATCTAAATCCAGGTTAGGTCTGATAGAATGTCAGTTAGGCTGCCTTTCTATAAAAGTGCTCAACTTTCTTAGTTCTTCTGAAAGGAAATTAAATAAAATAAAAGGTTTAAACTAAAAAGGCCTGGGACTGAGACAATCCCTTCAACAAGACAGAGGATGTTTAACCTAGTGAGAGGAGCCTTTTATGCCCTTCATAGAACTGATCCAAGTGCTACTGAGGACTGCTGGCTATGCCTGTCCTCAGGTCCTCCTTATTATGAAGGAATTGCCTTCAATGGAGATTTCAACAGAAACAGCAGCCATATTTCCTGTTCTTGGGGGACAGGACAAAAACTGACCATGACTGAAGTATCTGCGAGGAGTCTAGGTCTCTGTATAGGTACCCCACCTTCCACCCACAAACACCTATGCAGACAAATTCAGTCCATGTCCAGGATGGAACCTAATTACTATCTTGTACCTTCCCCAGTTGGATGGTGGGCTTGCAATAACAGACTTACTCCCTGTGTATCAACTAACGTTTTTAATTCATCTCATGATTTTTGTGTTATGATCCAGCCTTTACCCCACTTATATTATCACCTTGCGTCCAGTTTAGAAGAAAGCTATGCTGGCCCACAGTCAAAAAAGAACAATTACTTTAACCCTGGCTGCATTCATGGGAATAGGTATGGCAGTAGGAGTGGGGACAGGTGAGTCAGCTTTGATAGATTGAAGACAGTGAATTAATTCTTTGAGGGATGCTGTCAATGAAGATCTAGCGGCAATAGAGAAGTCCTTTGCTCTTTAGAAAAATCTTTGACCTCCCTGTCTGAGGTAGTTTTGCAAAGCAGGAGAGGTCTTGATTTGTTGTTCCTAAAAGAAGGAGGACTGTGTGCTGCCCTTAAAGAAGAGTGCTGCTTCTATGTAGATCATAAAGGGATAGTTAGAGACTCTATGCAGAAACTGAGAGAAAGATTAGAGTGAAGGAAACGAGAACAGGATGCTCAACGGGGGTGGTTTGAGACGTGGTTTGAGTCATGACCATCTTGGATGACTTCTTTGATTTCTGCTGTAGCTGGACCAGTCCTTATGATATGTTTAGCTTTAGTTTTTGGCCCTTGTATAATAAATAAAGGGATTGCTTTCATCCAGAGTAGAATTGATGCAGTAAAACTCATGGTTCTTCAGAGACAATAACAACATATAGTTCAAGTAGATGAAGAGTTAGGGGCCACCAATCTCTACAATTCTATTATTAGAATTAGTATAAAGAGAAGAAGAGGGGATGAAAGGAAATTAAAATAAAATGTTTAAACTACAAAGGCCTGGGAATGAGACTGCAAAGAAAACAAGTGCAGGCATGCTCGAGTCCATCTTGAAACTATGTCACCCAGTCTTGAAGATAAAGGAAGGAATGCAGGAACTGGTTCTGACTATGTTGGCTGACTCACTGACCATCTGGCAGCCCGGCACCTCCTGCTCGCCCTCCCCCTCCCCTTTCTATAGAGAGCATATTTAAAAGCTGAAACATTAACCAGATGCATTGTCTACTTAGATAAGCCCCGGGATTTAGAATCTTTATATGCCCCGACCTGCACATAACTACTCTGCTGACTCATAATCATGTTGCTGATGTTTAAATGGGCCAATCGTGTATAACCGAGCCAAATCGTCCTAACCCCTAACTGCTACCCTATAAAAACCCGGAGTTTTTGAATCGCAGGGTCATTCCTCTGTCTCCTGCATGAGATACATATCGACCCAGTGCTCCGCAATTAAAGCTGCCTTGTGATTTTGCAACAAGAAGGTCTCTCATGTTTCTATTGGTGACACCGAATCAGGAGACTTGAGTGGGGGGCTCCTTTTTGGTGTCCTACACCTCTATTCTGATGCTATCCCTAATAACCCTCCATGTATTGTCACAATATCACAGTCAATAATTCAGGCTGAGACTTTCTGATAAACCAGAGGTCACAGAGGCCTTCAGAACTCCAGGTGATCTGGTTGCTCTCTTACACACTCTTGGTGGTTACCATATTATTCACACAATCCCTCCTTCACTCCTCATCACTAAATCCCCAACTCTAATTTAAACGGGACTCCATGATAGACCCAAAGATACTCGGCAACAGAACTGCAGGTTCTGACATTGACCAAACTTCCCTACAATCTAACTGTCCCACAGTATTACTCCAGTACTCCATTTCTTGTCACATTTTGACAACTTCCAACTCAGGTGGATATTAGAGGTTTTCTGTTGTTGTTTTAAATTTATTTTTCATCTTTAATCCTGTCTTACAGTCCAGACTTCATCGCCCTCCTGATGACTCCTGATTTCATACATCCTTCTTCCAATCCACACCTCAAGAGGATGTATTCAACACCCACCAACACTCCATTAGACATTACCGCTTTATGGGGAATCACAACTCTTGAGGGTTAGGTGCATCTAATCTTACTGAGTCCAGACCCATCAGTCCTGTTCTCTATATGTGTTGGGAGGCACATATCAACAGGTTTATGCACCCTGGTTGGTACAGGTTACTTGAGATTGCTGCTCTTCCTATATGGTCATCCTCCTCCTTGGCTACTTCCACCTTTTTCCCTAATACAGCCACAGGGGTCACTAGCTTCTGTTTATTGGGTGGTTTTAAATATCTGCATTTGACCCTTTCAGGTTCTTGTTTGGCATTTCAGAGAGCAGTCATGATAGGTCCCTATTTGTAAGCACATTATAGTGTTAGTAATAGTGTCAAGCCTTGGGGCCTCCCCCTGAGCTTGAACATATTTGGGCCTATCACTGGACCTTCTTTTCCTTAGGCTCTTATCCACTTTTCTCCCCGAATTTCTCTCATTCAGGAATAATTCTGGGTCTGAGCTTTTGATTTCAGGATGGCAACTCCATCACTTCAACTTTTCTATTCAAAGTGGATATTATAACTTTCTTCTCCCCACTGTAGGGCATGTCATCTAGGGTCCCTCCCTTTGAGTCCCGACAGTCTCTCACCCCCCCCCCCGGTCTCTTTTCCATTCTGGAGGGTCCCCCAACACTTACCTTCTGAAGTTGCATGTTTCCAATCTTTCTGCTGGCCCCTCTGGGTTACAGTCCTTTTTCCTCACCCAATACCAGATCTGATTCCCCTCTCCCCCACATCCACTGTCCATGTTCTCTCATAGGTCCCTTCTTCCCTCCCCTCTTAAGGTTGCTTTCTTCTCCCTCCATAATGGGATTGAGGCATCCTCACATGGGCCCTTCAAATTTTAATTTCTTGAGTTCTGTGGATTGAATCTTGGGCATTCTGTAATATTTTGGCTAATATCTACTTATTAGCGAGTACATACCATGCATGTTATTTGGATCTGAGTTACCTCACTCAGGGTGATAATTTTTACTTCTAACCATATTTCTGCAAAACTCATGATATCTTCACTCTTAATAGCTGTGTAGTATTCATTGTGTAAATGAACAACATTTTCTGTATATGTTCTTCTGTTGTGGGACATTTTTTTTTCCAGATTCTCGTTATCACAAATAAGACAGCTATCAGCAGAGTGGAGTACATGTACCTGTTTTCTGGCCATAAATAAATGTGATGCAAATTATTCCATTGTTTCATTAGGTTTAGAAGTTTTGTCTTTCTTGCTTGTATGAGCTACATTAAATTTTGTGTAATATTGTCTTCCCATTTCTATTCATATCTTCATGTCACAGGTTTTTCCCTATCCAATTACATTAGCATAGAAGAGTTCTGGAATTGGTTCCGAAAAAGGAATGCAGAGCTAAATGTTGCATAGACAGTGAATGTCTCAGGTGAGGAGGAGAAGGAAGATAGTTGTGGCTTTGAAACCGCATGGCATTTACCAGCCACAAGTATCTATCACAAGATTGGGAAAAAAATGTGATAAGCTTTCTTATCAATTGGCTCTGATATCATTGTATTGGCATTTTGTAAATTGTGATTTTATTTATCCATAAATCTGATTAGTTAATTAATGTTTAAGAGTCTTTATTTTACCGGGTCATTGGGTATTGTGATATGCAACGAGGGTTGTAGTTCCACTTAGTAATTGGAATGTGGGATAACATTAGGATAAAAGCTAGAGTAATGCACATATCCAAGTGAAGGCATCACTCTGCCATTTGAGTAGATTATCTCAGATATATTCCATATATTTCCAGGATGCATACAACACCACTTTTAGAGCTTTGCCTTACTCAGTCATTTGTAATTAAAATGAATATAGTATTCTTTATCCTGCTTTATGAGGTAAAATTTCAGGGTGCAAATAAGGAAAATGAGTAGGTAACTATATAGTTCTTTCTGTACATACATAGAAAAACATAGTGAAACCTACTCATGGACATAGAATTACACACAGTCAAGATATAAACAATGACAGCCATGCACACAAACACTCAAGCTCACATAGATTTCATGCCTCAGGTAATCAGAGGACATCACTCTGGATTCTTAGTAAATAACCTTTTTGCTTTGTGAAGAACTGTCATATATCAACTGGATGTATATCTTTCCCTAAAGAAACCTACAAAGTAAACCTTATGATTGTTGAAATTTTGGTTAATATCCATGTAAAGATACTACTCTTTCTATGGTTTTGAATGTGTAGCACACATATTCAGGGATCCCCTCTTGCCAACAAAAGGTCTTAACAATAGTGGACATGATCTGACTTCCCACAAAAGCAGGCTATGTAAATCCCATGACTTATCACATGCTACTGACCTGGTTTTCAGTCATTGTAATTCTCTCACCTCTCACAGGAGAAATGACAAATACCTTAACTAGAATAAATGATTCTATACTTGTATTCTTGGACTATATCCTATGTAAACCTGGGATCTTGTTGAGTGCTATGTCTGTATGTTATTTCCATCATAGGCCTACATTTACTTCTTTTTAAAATTTTAAGAGATTTAGTAGTATTCTATGTTGACTAAATAAACAGATCACTGTGGAATGCACCCTGGACTTCTTTTTGGCTTTGCTTCCTCACTAAGTTACAAATAAATAATGAAAGTCCCCTTTTCATTTTGTGGAAATTCTGAAACCAACAATATGATGGATAGCAGTTCTCCAGGGTCTTTCAAACAGGCTGTTGTGAATTCCCACAGAATCTAAAATAAACTATTTATTTTAGGAAGCAAGATTTTATTTCTTCCTTGACCAAGTGAGCATTGAGTAGATTGTTGTTCAGTTTCCATTATTATGTAGGCTTTGTTTTGATCCTCTTGTCCTTGAAGTCCAGATTTAATTTAAGTTGGTTTAATAGGATACAGTGTTTTGTTTCAATTTTCAATTGTGTTGAGGCTTATTGTGTTTCCTAGTATTTGGAGAGTTTTGCAGAATGTTGCATGAAGTGTAGAGAAGATGGTATAATATTTTGTGTTTGAGTAAAATGTTCTTTAGATATCTGTTAGTTCCATTTGATGCACAACCTCAGTTTCATTGTTTCTCTGTTTAATTTCTGGGTCAACAACCTGTCAGTTGTAGATAGTGGAGTACTGAAGACTCCTACTACTTTTTTTTGAAGTTTGATGTGCGTTTTAATCTTTATTAATATGTTGTTTATGAAAGTGATTACATTTTACTTGACGCATAGATGTTCAGAAATGAGATGCTATATTGGAAAATTTTCTCTTGATGCGTATGAAATCTCTTTTCATGTCTCTATTAATAAATTTTGGTTGAAAGTTTATTTTATAATAAATTAGAATGGCTACTTCACCATGGTTCTTGACTGCATTTTGTTGGAAAATCTTCCAGGCCTTTACTTTGAATTAATGTATATCTCTGTTACTGATTTGGGTTTCTTGTATGCAGCTGGATGGTTTCTATTAATGCATTCACTGTGTTAACCTTTTTTTTTTTTTTTTTTCATTTGAGAATAGTGACTAAAGATGTAGAGAGCTGTTAAGGACCAGTGATTTTTAATTCCTGCTATTTTGATGTTGTTTTGTTGTTGTTGTTGTTGTTGTTGTGGTGGTGGTGGTGGTGGTGGTGGTGGTGGTGGTGGTGGTGATGGGGTGTGTGTGTGTGTGCGTGTGTGTGTGTCTACTTTTGGATTTCCTGATGTGGAATTACCTTTTACTTGTGTTCTGTGTTTTCTGGGGTGTAGTTACTCTACTTGTGTTGGAGTTTTCCTTATTGTATGCCCTCTAGGTCTGCATTAGTCAAACTATATTGTTAATTTGGTTTTGTTATGTAATATCTTGTTTTCACTTTTTTTGTGGTGATTAATTATTTTGCTGTGCATAGGAGTGTATGGTGGTATTTGTAAATGCTTATAGCCTATTAGACATAGGCCCAAGCATTTCTGGATTTTAAAACTCTCTTTTGAGAAGTGTTGTGTAAATATAATAGGTCTGAATTTATATGTTATTTAGACTTTTTCTCCTGTGGCTTTTAATACTCTATCCCTGTTCTGTGTATTTAGTGTTTTGACAATTTTTCTATGAATATATTGATGATATTTTCTGGTCCTCTGATTTAGAAGTCTTCTTATCTATTCAGATTATTCTGATGTTTGGTTTTTTCATAATCTCCCAAATTTCCTAGATATTTTGTAATAGACTTTTTGGCTTTAGCATTTTCTTTAACAGATGTGTTACTTTCTTATACTGTGTATACTATCCATGTGAATCTTTCATCTATCTCTTTTATTTTGTTGGGTATTCTTGTTTCTGTATTTCCTTTTCTCTTTCCTATGTTTTTTCTTCTTCAGGATTGCATCAGATCGTATTCTTTATTGCTTCTATTTTCATTTTTAGGTCTTGGAGTGTTTTAATCATTTATTCACCTGTTTGATTGTCCTTTTAAGTATTTCTTTTTGTTTGTTAATTTCTTTTCCTTGTTAATGGTCTCTACATGACTGGTTGTACTTTGCCATAATTTTTTAATCGTTTTATTAGTTTCTTTTTTTAAGGGTTATATCATCATTCTAATATTATAATTAAGGTAATTTTTGTGTTATTCATGTGTGTTAGCAATTACAGGGCTTGCTGTTATATGACAACTGAGTTCTTGTTTTGACATACTGAATTGATCTTGAGCCTTTTAATAGTTACTAGTTTTGGCCTGCCTAGTAAACCCACATGGTATTGTGGGAAATATTAAAAAATAAGGCCACCATCCCTCTGAAAGTCTTGACTACACTCCTGTGCTCCTGCCACCATCAACTCTCTCCATATAGTCCCCACATCATCTGGCTCGGTTGTTCCAGGAGCAGCTAGTAGTTCCTCAGCTATGACTCCATGTAGTCTATGATCCCACATTTCAGTAACTAAATAGAACCACCATCCTAGCAGTTGCATATAACAATACACAGTAACTTGGTAAAATCAAGACTCTTAAGGCTTAAATAACCAATCAGACTTATGTATCAATAAAAAATCACAGTTTACAGGATGACAATACAATAATATCAGAGCTCATTAGTAATGATAAAAAAAACTTTACCCTAGTATTTTTAACCTTGTGAAATCATAGCTACTTGTGGCTGGTAAATGCCACGTGTGTTCATGACCACAGCCATCTTACTTTTCCTCCTACCCTTAGATGATCCATGACTCTTCAACATCTAGCTCTGCCTCCCTTTTCCCAGTCCAATCACAGACCTTCTCTGCAATAAAGTAATTAGACAGGGAAAATCCTTCAGGTCATATTAAAAAAACAGTTATAAAAGGAATAGTCCTAATTCTTGTACTTATAAAATTTTATAAAAGTAGAAGAAATTTATACCAATAAAACCCTTGATTTTGCATCTAAAAAAACTATGTACAATCTAATAAATTATGACTTTATACCCAAGGAGATAAAGGGGTCTGCAACCCTATAGGTTATGAACAATATCAACTAACCAGTACCCCCGGAGCTCGTGTCTCTAGATGCATATGTATCAGAAGATGGCCTAGTCAGCCATCACTGGGAAGAGAGGCCTCTTGGTCTTGCATACTTTATATGCCTCAGTATGGGGGAATGCCAGGGCCAAGAAGTAGGAGAGGGTGGGTAGGGGAGTGTGGTGGGGAGGGTCTAGGGTACTTTTAGGATAGCATTCAAAATGTAAATGAAGAAAATACCTAATTAAGAAAATCAATGAAAAAAAAAGAAATTATGACTTTAGCTTAGTAATAAGGAGATTTCTACCAAATGAGGTCTTGATTATGCAATCAATTCTAGCTATGCCACTCTGTTCCAGTATGATCATTCCTCTATTCCCTAGAAAGATAGCCTATTAATAACCATCTCAAGCCCCAAAGCCCAGGGAACTGGCTAGATGGCTCTTCATATATTCTTCAAGCTGAATATGGGCATTGAGAAATTATGAAGGGGAGGGGAATGTTAGAGAAAATAGGATTGATACTCTCTGATCTCCATGTCTCAAGTAGATCTGACTGAAGTCCAGGACATCAGGAGTTCAAGCAGGTCTGAATAGAATATCCCCCAGGGCTGCATATTATGCAATATATAAATCCCAAAACTAAATTTTAATATCATCAAGACATATATTTTGTTTGATTTTCTGTTACCTAGTCCTCTGGAAGTCTCTTTTCGTTATATTTTATTCATGTAACTCTGGAAAGTGTAAATAACTTTGACCATAGACATAGAGAAAAAATCTTTTCCCCAAATCAGCATATCCTTGAGCCAGTAAACAGAAAATCCATTATTTAGACCTCTCTCTCACAGGAATAATATAAACACAAAACACAAAATTATACCCAGTTTGAAAATCAAAACAATCCAAAACAAATGAAGTAAAATAAGATACTGTAGGTGCCTATACTAGGCATTTCCTATCTTCAGAAGCAGGAAAACACACTCAAGATTCCCGTTGAGCCCATGTTATCAGAATATGAGCTTTCTGTGGCTTCTTAAACATCTATCCCATCTTTCCATTTGGCTCTTGGACAGAGACACAGACATTGTATTAATACTTGTATAACATCTGTCTATTGAACTAAGTACCTGGAGCCACAGACATTGATAATTAATTCCTATTCAAAGCAGGCAATGATAATCACTGCACTCTCTACACTGGAGTCCGTGACTAATATTCCCTATCTAATTCTGAAATGTAGGTGATATTTCCTATGTGATTCAGGCAGAATCTGAATATAAATTTATCCTAAAAGCAAAGAATCTTAATTTTAAATTCACAATTTAATCCCACAGCCTGTTTCCTTAGCTCTGCTAGCAGTCTATTTGTTTTAACTCTAGCAGTTGAACTCATGTGACTCCCTTTTATCACTACCCAGTTACTCACTTATGGAGTACTACTCAGCTATTAAAAACAGTGAATTTATGAAATTCATGGACATATGGATGTATCTTAAGGATATCATCCTTAGTGAGGTAACCCAATCACAAAAGAACACATATGATATGCACTCACTGATAAGTGGATATTAGCCCAGAAACTTAGAATACCCAAGATACAATTTGAAAATCACAAAAAAATCAAGAAAAGGTAAGACCAATTTGTGGATACTTCATCCCTCTTTAGAATACGGAACAAAATACCCATGGAAGGAGTTACAGAGACAAAGTTTGGAGCTAAGATGAAAGGATGGACTATCCAGAGACTACCCCACATGGGGAACTATCCCATAATCAGCCACCAAACACATACACTATTGTATATGAGAGTAAGATATTGCTGAAGGGACCCTGATATTGCTGTCTCGTGTGAGGCTTTGCCAGTGCCTGGCAAATACAGAAGTGGATGCTCATAGTCATCTATAAGTTGGAACACAAGGCCCCCAATGGAGAAGCTAGTGTAAGCGCCAAAGGAGCTTAAGGGGTCTGCAACCCTATAGGTGGAACAACTATATGAACTAACCAATACCCGCAGAGCTTGTGTCTCAAGCTGCATGTTTATCAGAAGGTGGCCTAGTCAGCCATCACTGGGAAGAGAGGCCCTTGGTATTGCAAACTTTATATGCACCAGTACAGAGCGAGGCCAGGTCCGAGTAGTAGGAATGGGTGGGTAGGGGAGCAGGTCAGAGGAGGGTATAGGGAACATTTGGGATAGCATTTGAAATGTAAATAAAAAAAATCTAATAAAAAATAAAATAAAAACATTTTAGCACATCTGGGGATAAAAAGCAAAAAACAAACAAACAAACAACAACAAAAAAACCCAAAAAACAAAATAAGTCTTAGCTCTGCCTCCCTTTTCCCTGTCCAATTAAAGACCTCCTCTCCACTAATGTAATTGAATTGTGAAGATTATGTGACAATATGGCCATGAGTCCTGCTCTCCTGGTTGGCAGCAGACTTCCAGAGTTGCAAGCAAGCTCTGGACCAGGAGCTTGGTAGTGCCATGCTGGAATTGCAGGTAGAGATGTGAACTAGAAGATGTACCATGGAGGGGACATAGCAGATATCCTGGCTATTTTAAACAAGTTTCTCTTTGTATTTTTAAATGGACATGCTTTGTGATTATCAAAAATTATTCCAATTATGGATCTTTTGGTGTTTTGTTCTCTTTCCACAGCATATATCTGAAGTATACCATGTTGAAAGAAGGGTGGGTGAGGAAGTATGTAGTTCCTATGCATGGTTGATGTGAAGGTTTATTCAAGAGATTAGAAATAAAAGAACTAAATGCATTTGGAACCAAGCAGACTGAACACAGTGATATAGGGAAAAAGAAAGTGGAAGAGAAAACAAACAGATGCCAAGAGGCCAGGAGCAAGGCAGGAAGCCATGTGTCCAAGAGACCACAAGGACATGTTGTGTGGGATTATATACAGATTAGAGTCTGAAGGAAGGAAAGTGAAACTCAGAAACTAGAACAGTTTAGGGTGGTATGTGCAGCAAAAAGTGCTGAGGATTAAGGATTAAAGATTCTGTAGCTGTTACAGGGTAACAAATGTAACAGTGTTTATGAATAACTGGTGGTCTGTGGGGCAATGGGCTAAACACAGACAGCTTAGTTTCCAGTTGAGGCTAGAACTTAAACCCTTGGACCCGGTGGTGATAATTCACCTACATGGGATGGCATGCATTAGACCATGTCTCCTGGACCTCTGTCTCCTTTCCAAGTTACCACCCACACAGTCCCCATAGGAGAGGCCTAGCTATTAGCCATGTAGGAACAGCACCAAGCCTTCCTACATGCAAATAAGGTTTCCCCAAAGTCTCAATCCAAGCCAATGAGAGATGCCTGATGTCAACCCTTCAATCACCCCCAGAACTGTATATAAATACATGCGAGTCTGGGGCTCCCCAAAAAGAAGACTACCCCACATCTCAGCCATCCCTGCTAATGTTCCTCTGTTAGCAATAGACATAAAAGAATGCTTTTCCCATCCCCCTCCACCCCTGAGAGTGTAAACGTTTGCATTCTTGGTACCTCCATTTAGAACTCTGGCCCAGCCTCATGATATTAATGGTCTGCTCTCCCGCAGGGAATGGTTAATAGTCCAATCATTTGTCAGGAGGCTGTATTCACTGCATTAATATCCTATTTAGACTAAGGACTCAATATCTATCATTACATGGATGATATTTCAGTTTGGGGAGACTCTTCTACCTCCCCATCTGAACTTAAGGAGCAGCTAATAACCTCCCTATCTGCCCTAGTATTCAAAACAGCTCCTCACAAAACCCAAATTATTCCAACCATTGCATTTTTAGGAACAGAGATTTCCCTTACTTCAATATGTCACCTCAAACCCACCATTTCCTTCTCTCAAAAAATAACTCTTGCCTCCCTCCAGATCTTTCTGGGCAACCTCAGTTGGCCTTATCCCTAGCTCCCCCTTCCTATAAGCACCCTTCGACCCCTCTTTAACCTCCTGAAAGGAGAAAAAAGTCTGTCCTCCCTGAGAACACTGTCCCCAAGACAGTCCGTGTTCTAAATTCAGTCAATGCAGCCCTAAAAGATAAGGAACGTCCTAGGTATTACCCGACAAAACCTATACCACTCCTCATCTTTAACTCTTCCCCTGACCCATCCAGCATTTCCAGTTATTCGAGGGCCTCGAGTGGACCTTCTCCTAAGAACCAAATGGGGGGAGCGAGAGATGAGAATTAAGTGCTATGAAGGACAAAGGGAAGCACTCTGATTAGCATCAAGGTCTCACTATATTCAACAAGGCTCAAGGCTTAAATGGACAAGCAAATGGGGAATTACTTCTCAGCAGGAGGAATGGGACAATGGAAATGCACAAGCAAAGGAGAAGGTACTTCTCAGTAGGAGGGATGGGCCAGCTGATTTTTTTTTTTTTTTTTTTTTTTGTGGACTACACAGGAAGCAGGAACTTGGTGGTATCAGGGTACATCTTGTGGTCAGGACATCTGGCGCTGACTTAGGGCTGGAAAAATCTGTGGTTGTTCTCAGAGCTGTGCATCTGTGGCCTGCTTTTGATCCCCTTTTCTTCTCTGGGGCGAGGGAGGCCCAATTCAGAGATCAAGACAATATATTGTTAATAGCTCCCAACACTCCCCTATGCTTTTGGGGCACCTTTACCAACTACAGGGGGTCCTGGAATGGGTCCACACCCTGATGGATGGCAAACCCCAAATTTTAAATGAGGTAGATGCCATCAGTAGAATAATTTTAAATTAGAGGGATGGAGCCCTGCAAACCCTACAAAAAGAACCCGAACTTGTCATCCCCTTCTGCCTCTCTGATATTCAGTGGCTAAACAAAAATCACTCCTGCTTGGCTATCAACTTAATAGGATTCCAAGGACAAATTGGCAACCATTATCCTGACGAGAAGTGGGCCTCGTTCCTCCCTCTGTTGCAATGGCTACCCCCAAAATATTCTCAAAAGGGCCCATACCAGGAGCCCCGTCAATATTTACTGATTAGGGAAAGAGGGAGGCTCCTCCGATTCAAAGAGCTACCCAGTCACTCCCCCCAATATAAAGAAATACATATCATCTATTTAGCCCTACAAGAAGTCGAGGTCCCCCTTCAGCTCTTTTCAGTGTATATGCTGTCAATTTTCTCCCCTGGTTGTCAAGATCCTTCATCAAACTAGATGTGAGAACTATTCCTTCGTCTGAGCCTTTTGTTCCAAGAGCTGTATGTAACACTTGGAAAGAGATCTTTTCTCCTGTAGAGCCACCTGAGGTCCCACTGCATGTCTCACTGGATTGTTGGATTTTCAGCCCAGCCTGATCTAACTCAGTTCAGAGAGGCTCTGAGTTACTGAGTTACATGGAAGGTGTGGCAGAGACTTTGTCTCCCTGCTTACACTCACTTCCCTTTGCTGGAAAATCTCTGAAAGCCAGGCCCACAGTGCCCAGCATCCACTTTATTTTATATAAATAAGGATCAGAGTGCCATCCTTACTATAGACAAATAGGCCATTTGTCCTAAGTTTGAGACTTAACACATTTAATTTCTGAATACAAGGATGGATTCTTGGAAGTCAGCTCTAAGTTAAATGATGTTGACATTATCTTGCTGGATAGTTATAGGAGAGTTGTGTACTTTTCTAGCAGCCCAAAGTCAGTTTGAAGTCACGGCATTTCAAATAATCATTGTTCCTAAAGCCTGATCTCTGTTCAGATGAGTACATACCTGCAATGGAGAAGTGCAGTCCCATTTTTTAAGGTAACAAATTCCTAAGGAGAATATTATGGCAGGACAAGAGCATTCATTGATGGAGCTCACAAACGCAGGAATTGCTTCTTTATAGAAATAATTTTAATATTAGTATTTAGTTCTTTTATTGTTCAGAATAGTTTTCACTATACTAGATTTTTTTGTTGCACATGAAGTGGTGATGTTCTCTTTCAAAGTCTATAAAAAAAATGCCTTGAAATTTTGATGAGGATTCCATTTTATCAGTAAATTGATTTTGGTAAGATGGATACTTTCACTATGATAATCCTATCAATACATGAGCATGGGAGATCCTTTCCTCTTTTGGTATGCTCCTTATAAGATTACTTTCTTCAGTGACACGAAGTTGTTGTCAAATGGACCTTTTACCAGCTTGGATAAAGTTACAAGATATTTTATAATATTTGTGCCTATTTGTGAAGTGTATTGTTTTCCTACCTTCATTTTTGGCCTATTTATCAATTCGATAAAAGAAGGCTACTGATTTTGAGGTAATTTTTGTTTAGCCACTTCTCTGAAATAGCCAGCCATATGAGTGCAATGGTAGAATGTTGATGGTCATTTATGTATATTAACATATAATTCATGAATAATGTTACCTTTAATTCTTCCTTGCCAATTTGAATCTCCTTCATCACTTTTTATCGTGTAATTGCTCTAGCTAGAACAGCTAGTACTATCTTACATTGAGACAGAGAGAGGGGGCAGTGTTTTCTTGTCCCTGATTTTAGAGGGACTGTTTCATTTTTTCTGTTCATTAACGTTATGTTGGCTCTTGGCTTACTCTATATTGCTTTCTTTATGTTTACATATGTGCCTTGAATTTCTGATTTAAGTCTTTAATGTGAAGGTGTATTGTGTTTTGACAAAGGCTTTTTCAGCATCCAAGAATACCATATGTTTATTTACATGGACAATCCAATCCCCAACCACAAGTGTCCTCTAAATTGCTTCAGTCTCTTGAGGTTATGAATCCACCTGTGAATGAATACAGACCTGGAAGTCCTATACAGTATGTGTGTCGGAGAACTCATATGAGATGGTATGTGCTGTCTATTTGATGGTCCAGTGTCTGAGAGATCTCAGATGTCCAGATTAATTGAGACTGCTGATCCTCACAGGATCAACCTTCTCCTGAGCTTCTTTCAGCCTTCCCTAATTCAACAACAGGGGCCAGCTGCTTCTGTCCATTGATTGGGTGCACATATCTGCATCTGACTCTTCCAGCTGCTTGTTAGGATTTTTGGAGGACAGTCACAATAGGTCCCTTATTGTGAGTGCTCTGTAGCCTCAGTAATAGTATCAGGCCTTTGGACACGCCCTTGAGCTGGAACTCACTTTGGGCCTATTGCTGGAACTTCTTTTCTTTAGGCTCCTATTCATTTCCATCACTGCAGTTCTTTCAGATAGGAACCATTATGGGTCAAATGTGGGAATGGGACAGCCACCCCATCCCTTACTTGATGTTCTGTCTTCCTTCTGGAGGTGGATTCTATAAGTTCCCTCTCCCTGCTGTCAGGCATTTCATCTAAGGTCCCTTACTTTGAGTCTTGGGGGTTTCTCACCTGCCAGGTCTCTGGTGCATTCTGTGGGGTCACCTCAACCTCCTATTTTCTGAGGTTGCCTGTTCATATTCTTTCTGCTGGCTCTCAGGTCTTCAGTCCTTTTCCCTCATCCAAATCCAGATAAGGTTTTCATTTCTCTCCAACTCCCTCCAACCCCATCCACTTTCCTTTGCAACTCTCTTCCTCCCTTCCGACTTGTGATTGCTTTCTTCTTTTCCCAAGTGGGAATGAGTTGTCCTCACTTGGGCACTTCAGCTTCTTGACCTTTTCAGTTCTGTGGACAGTATCGTCAGTATTCTGAATGTTTTGTTGTTGTTGTTGTTTGTTTGTTTGTTTGTTTGTTTGTTTTCTGGCTAATATCCCTTTATTTGTGAGTACATACCATGAATGTCCTTTCGGGTCTGAGTTACCCCACTCAGGATATTTTCTAATTCCATTCATGTGCCTGCAAATCTCAGGATGTCCTCATTTTTAATAGCTGACTAGTATCCTATTGTGTAAATGAAACACATTTACTGTATGCATTCTTCTGTTACTGGACATCTAGGTTGTTTCCAGATTCTGTCTATAACAAAGAAGGACACTATAACATAGTGGCACTCATACACCTATGGAATGTTGGAGAATCTTTTTAGGTATATTTCCAAGAGTGGTACAGCTGGGTCTACAGGTAGATCTATTTCCAATTTTCTGATGAACCTGCAGACTGATTTCCAGAGTGTTTATACCAGTTTGCAATCCCACCAGCAATGGAGGAATGTTCCTATTTCTCCACATCCTCACCAGCATCTGCTGTCACCTGGTTTGATCTTAGCTATTCTGATTGGTGTATGGTGGAATCTTAGGGAAGTTTTGGTTTTTCATTTCTCTGATCACTAGGGACTTTGAACATTTCTTTAGGTGCTTCTCTGCCATTCGAGATTCCTCTGTTGTGAATTCTGGTTTCAATACTATTCCCCATTTTTGATTGGACTATTTGGATATTTTGTGGTTTGCTTCTTGGGTTCTTTATATATTTTGAATATTAGCCCTCTATTGGATGTGCTGTTAGTGAAGATGTTTTACCAATCTATAAGTTGCCGATTTGTCTTATTGAATATGCCCATTGCTTTGCAGAAGCTTTCCAGCTTCATGAGGTAACATTTTTTCAATTCTTGATCTTAGCTACTGAACCATTGGAGTTTTGTTAAGGAAATTCCCCCTGTGCCAATGAGGACAAGGCTTTTTCTCACTTTCTCTCCCATTAATTTCTTCTGTTATGTTGAGGTTCTTGATCCACTAGACTTGAGCTTAGTGCAAGGTGACAAATATGGGTCTATTTTAATACACTCAGCCAGTTAGACCAGCGCCATATTGGAAGAAGCTTTCCTTTTTCCATTGTATATTTTTGGCTTCTTTGTTAAAGATCAAGTGTGCATGTATGGTTTTATTTATGGGTCATCAATTTTGTTCCATTGATCAATGTTTCTGTATCTTTACTAATACCATGCAATATTTTTCACTATTGCAGAAGTGCAGCTTGAGGTCAGGAATGCTGATTCTCCCATCTGATATTTTTTTTGTTTTTTATAAGATATTTTATCTTCATTTAAATTCCAAATGATATTCTCTTTCCTGGTTTCCCCACCTCAAAAACCACCCCTTGCTTCCCCACTATCTCTGCTCACCAACCCACCTACTCCCACTTACTGTTCTTGGCATTCTCCGTTTAGACCGAGGCATAGAGCCTTCACAGTACCAAGAGTATTTCCTCCCATTGATGACTGACTAGGCCATCTTCTGCTACATATGTATGTAGCTGGAGACCTGAGTTCCACTATGTGTACACTTTAGTTGGTGGTTTGGTGTCTAGGAGATCTGCGGTTACTGGTTTGTTCATATTATTGTTCCTCCTATGGGGTTGCTAACCCCTTCAGCTCCTTAGACCCCATGTCAAGCACCTTCATTGTGGAACCATGTACTCAGTAGAATGGTAGGACTTAGGATCCACCTCTGTTTTAGTCAGGCACTGACAGAGCCTCTCAGGTGACAGCTATATCAGGCTCCTGTCAGCAAGCTTTTATTGGCATCCACAAAAGTGTGTGGGTTTGGTGATTTTATATGGGATGGATTCTCTGGTGATGCAGTCTCTGGATGCTCATTCTTCCAGTTTCTGCTCCACACTTTGTCCTTGTAACTCTTTCAATTGGTATTTTGTTACCCCTTCTAAAGAGAATTGAAGTATCCTAAAGTTGGTATCCCTTCTTCTTGTGTTTCGTGTGGTTTATGAATTATATCTTGGGTATTCTGAGGTTCTGAGCAAATATCCACTTATCACTGAGTGTGCACAATGTGTGTTCTTTTGTGATTGGCTTACCTCACTCAGGATGATAGTATATAGTTCCAAACGTTTCCCTAAAAATTTCAAAATTTTTGTTTTAATAGTTGATTAGTACTCCATTGTGTAAATAGACCAAATTTTCTGTATCCATTCCTTTACTGAGGGACATCTGTTTTTTTTTTTTTTTTTTTTTCAACTTCTGGATATTATAAATGAGGCTGCTATGAACATAGTGGAACATGTGTCCTTATTACAAAGTGGAGCATCTTCTGGTTATATGCCCAGGAGTGGTAATGCTGGATCTTCTTGTAGTACTATGTCCAGTTTTCTGAGGAAACACCAAAATGATTTCCGAAGAGGTTGTACAAGCTCACCATCCCACCAGCAATGGAGAAGTGTTCCTCTTTCTCCACATCCTTGCCAGCATCTGCTGTCACCTGAGTTTTTATCTTAGCCAATCTGAGTGGTGTGAGATAGAATCTCATAATTGTTTTAATTTGCATTTCTCTGATGACTAAGGATATTGAACATTTTTTAGGTGCTTCTTGGACATTTGATATTCTTCTGTGGAGAATTATTTGTTTAGCTCTACACTCATTTTTAGTGAGGTTATTTTGTTCTTTGAAGTCTACCTTCCTCAGTTCTTTGTATATATTCGATATTAGCCCTCTGTCGGATGTAGAATTGGTAAAGATATTTTTTCCAATCTGTTGGTTGCCTATTTTACTTATTGACACTGTCCTTTTCCTTACAAAATGTTGCAATATTATGATGTCCCTTTTGACAATACTTTATGTTACAGCACAAGCCAGTTGTTCAGTTCAGGAATTTTCCACCTATGCCCATATGTTCCAGGTTCTTCCCACTTTCTCCTCTGTAAGTCTCACTGTATCTGGTTTTATGTGGATGTCCTTGATCCACTTGGACTTGAACTTTGTGGCAGGTGGTAAGAATTTGCATTCTTCAACTTCCTTACTGCCAGTTGAACCAGCACCATTTGTTGAAAATGCTGCCTTTATTCCACAGAATGGTTTATCTACTTTGTCAAAGAACCAGTGAACATCCATGTTTGAGTTCATTTCTGGGTTTTCAATTCTACACCATTTATCTACCTGCCTTTCACTGTACCTGTACCATGCGGTTTTTCTCACAATTGCTCTGTAGTTCAGCTTGAGTCAGGGATTGCGATTCTACCCAAAGTTTATTATTGTAGAGAATAGTTTTAAATATCCTAAGATTTTTGTTATTCCAGATGAATTTGCAAATTGCCCTTTCTAACTCTGTGAAGAATTGAATGGAATTTTTTTTTATGGGAATTGCATTGAATCTATAGATTGCTTTCAGCAAAATGGTCATTTTTACTATATTAATCCCGCCAATACATGAGCATGGGACATCTTTCCATCTTCAGAGATATTCTTTGATTTATTTCTTCAGAGACTTTAAGATTTTATCATACAGAAATTTCACTTGCTTAAGTAGAGTCACACAAATGTATATTATATTATTTGTGACTATTGTAAAGGGAGCTGTTTCCCTAATTTCTTTCTCAGCCTATTATCCTTTGTGTAGAGGAAGGCCACTGATTTGGTTGAGTTAATTTTATTTCCCCCTAATTTGATGAAGTTGTTTATCAGGTTTAGGAGTTCTCTAGTGGAATTTTTAGGTTTAATTAAGTATACTATTATGGCATTTGCAAATGGTAATAGTTTAAATTCTTCCTTTCCAATTTGTATCCCTTTGATCTCCTCTTGTTGTCTAGTTGCTCTGGATAGGACTACAAGTACCATATTGAATAGATAGGGAGAGAGTGGACAACCTTGTCTATTCCCTGATATTAGTGGGATTGCTTCAAATTTCTCTCCATTTAGTTTGATGTTAGCACCTGTTTTGCTGTATATTGCTTTTCCTATGTTTAGATATGGGCCTTGAATTCCTGGTATTGACAAGAATTTTATCATGAAGGGGTGTTGAATTTTGTCAAATGCTTTCTCAGCATCTAATGAGATGATTATTAGGTTTGTCTTTAAGTTTGGTCATATAGTGTATTGCATTGATGGATTTCCATATATTGAACCATCCCTGAATCCCTGTGATGAAGCCTACTTGATCATGTTGGATGACCTTTTTGATGTGTTCCTGGATTCGATTTGGAATAATTTTATTATTTTTGCATCGTTATTCATAAGGGAAATTGGTCTGAAAACCTCTTTGATTTTTGGGTCATTTTGTGATTTAGATGACAGAGTAAAGGTGGCTTCAAAGAATGAATTGGGTAGAGTGTCTTCTGTTTCTATTTAGTGAAATCGTTTGATGAGTATTGGTATTATGTGTTCTTTGAGTGTCTAATAGAACTCTGGCCTAAACCCATCTAGGCCTGGGCTTTTTTTGGTTTTGAAACGATTAATGACTATTTCTATTTCTTTAAGGAAAATGGGACTGTTTAGATTATTTATATGCTCTTGATTTAACTTTGGTACCTGGGATCTGTATAGAAATTTGTCCATTTCATCCAGGTTTTCTACTTTTATTGATTATAACCTTTTGTAGTGGGATGTGATGATATTTTGGATTTCCTAAGCTTCTGTTGTTATGTCTCCTGTTTCATTTCTGATTTTTAAAATTGGGATACTGTCCCTGTGCCCTCTAGTCAGGCTAAAGTTTTATCTATCTTTTTTTATTTTCTCAAAGAACCAGCTACTGGTTTGGTTGATTCTTTGTATAGTTCTCTTTGTTTCTATTTGGGTGATTTCAGCCCTGATTTTGATTATTACCTGTCATCTACTCCTCTTGGGTGAATTTGCTTCCTTTTGTCCTAGAGTGTATAGGTATACTATCAGGCTGGTAGTGTATGCTCTTTCTAGTTTCTTTTTGGAGGCACTCAGAGCTATGAGTTTTCCTCTTAGAAATGCTTTCATTGTGTGCCTTAAGTTTGTGTAAGTTGTGGCTTTATTTTCATTAAACTCTAAAATGTTGTTAATTTCTTTCTTTATTTCTTCCTTGACCAAGTTATGATTGGCTAGAGTGTTGTTCGATTTCCAGGTGAAAATTGGCTTTCTGTTATTTATGTTGTTATTGAATGTCACCCTTATTCTGTGGTGATCTGATAGGATGCATGTGCTAATTTCAATATTTTTATGCCTTTTCAGGCCTGTTTTATGACCAATTATAGAAAAATGATTGTTGCTTCCTGTTATTTTGTTGTTGTTGTTGTTGTTATAGTTGGGATTCTTTTCTTTAGGCTATCATATTTTTGGTTTGTTGAAGCATTACTTTCTTTCATTTTCAAAGTTGTAGTTTCAGTCCTTGTGTTGTGTTTTCCCTTTATTATCCTTTGAAGGGCTGGATTCATGGAAAGATATTGTGGGAATTTGGTTTTGACTTGAAACACTTTGGTTTCTCAATCTATGGTAATTGAGAGTTTTGCTGGATAAAGTAGCCTGGGCTGGCTTTTGTGTTCTCTTAGGGTCTGTATAACATCTGGCGATAATCTTCTGGCTTTCTTAGTCTCTGATGAGAAGTCTGGTGTAATTCTAATAGGTCTGCCTTTATATGTCACTTGACCTTTTTCCCTTAATACTTTTAATATTCTATCTTTATTTAGTGGATTTGTTGTTCTCATTATTATGTGCTGGGAGGAAATTCTTTTCTGGTCCAGTCTATTTAGAGTTTTGTAGGATTCTTGTATGATCATAGGCATCTCTTTCTTTAGGTTTGAGAAGTTTTGGTTTTTGTTTCTGTTTTTGTTTGGTTTTTTGGTTGGTTGATTTTCTTCTATAATTTTGTTGAAGATATTTGCTGGCCCTTTAATTTGAAACTCTTCATTCTCATCTACTCCTAGTATCTGTACTTTTGGTCTTCTCATTATGTCCTAGATTTCCTGGATTTCTTGGGTTAGGATCTTTTTGCATTTTGCATTTTCTTTGATTGTTGTGTCCATGATTTATATGGAATCTTCTGCTTCTGATATTCTCTCCTCCATCTCTTATATTCTGTTGCAAATTCTCACATTTATGGCTCCAAATTTCCTTTGTAGGTTTTTTACCTCCGAAGTTGTCTCCCTTTGACTTTTCTTTAATGTTTCTACTTTCCTTTTTAGGTCTTGGATGTTTTTGTTCAATTCCATCACCTGTTTGTTTGTGTCTTCCTGTAATTCTTTACAGGATTTCTGTGTTTCTTTTTTAAGGGCTTCTACTTGTGTAGCAGAGTTTTCCTGTAATTCTTTAAAAGAATTTTGGGTTTCCTCTTTATGGGCTTCTACCTGTTTAACTATGTTTTTTTGTATTTCTTTAAGTGCGTTATTAAATTACTTCTTAAAATCCTCTTCCAGCATCTTGCAATATGATTTTAAAAATGAATCGTGTTTTTCAGGTTTGTTGGTGTATCCAGGACTCGCTGTGGTGGGAGAGCTGGTTTTTGATGATGGTGAGTGGTCTTGGTTTCTTTTAGTAAGATTCTTACATTTGCCTTTTGCCATCTGGTAAACTCTGGGGTTAGTTGTTATAGCTGTCTCTGGCCGGAGTTTGTTTCTACTGTGATTATGTTAGCCTAAGTCAGCAGTCCTGGGAGTCTAACTCTCTCCTGAGTCCCAGTGTTCAGAATATTCTCTGCATGCCACCTCCACTCTTGCAGGGAAGGTGCAAGGAGATCTGGAGTTCAGCTTTACCTCCTGGCTGAAAATGCAGGCCTGAAAGGGGCGCTTTCCCAGAAGCGATGTTGCTTCTGCAGCCTGTGAGCCCTCCGTGGAGACCACATCTCCTCGGGTGGGAAAAGTGTGCAGATGTCTGGCGCTCAGTTCTGCTTCCTGGCTGAAGATTCAGGCCCAAAAGATGCTCTGTTCTAGAAGCTTTGCTGCTTTTTCAGCAAGTGCACTCTCCTGCCCAGACTTGTCTCTTCTGGACCTGGGACACAAGATGACTCTCTCACTCTTAGAGCTTAGAGCTTAGTGCTTCGAGCCCTCCCTGAATGCCACCTCTCCTCTGGTGTAATAAGTCTCTGTGCTTCTCCTTTAAAGTGCTTCTATCTGTTTCCTTTGCTCCCCTGTTTTTCTCTAAGGGAGTTATTTATATCCTCCATAAAATCTTCTGTAAGCTTCACGACACATGATTTTAACTCTACATCTTGCTTTTCTGGTGTGTTGGGGATTCCAGGACTTGCTGTGTTGAGGGAACTGGCTTATGATGTTGCCAAATAATCTTGTTTTCTGTTGGTAAGATTCTTAGATTTGCCTTTTGCCATCTGGTTATCTCTGGTGGTAGATGTTCTTGCTGTCTCTGGCTGGAGCTTGTTCCTCCTGTAGGTGTGTAATCCTCTGTCTCCACTCCTGGAAGACTAGCTCTCTCCTGGCAGAACTTGTGCACTCAGGACTCTGGGACAGCCCAAGCTGTGGTTGGAGATTTTGGACAGGAAGAATCCTGCCCTAGCTGCTCCACTGATCTTGTTCTCCTTGTCAGCCCCTCTCTACAAAGTTATTGGACAGAAAGTGGCTGTCTAAACTCCTTTCCCAGGAGCAAAAAAAAAAAAAAAAAAAAAAACTCCTGGAAGAAGAGGTCCCTCCTGGTGGGAACCATGCTCAGCAGGCTGTGGAACAGCCTCAGGTAGCAGGTACAGATCCAGAAGTGATTTGTTAATGAACCAATATTATCGCTGTTATGTATGTGCTTCAAATTCGATGTGTTTGTTACAGTTATGTGAATCCAATAAGTGAGTCTGCATCCAATTTCATTCCAATATAGAAAATGACTTTACAATATTAGTTGCACCTAGTTGGTTATGATATTTAACGATGTAATATATAAATTAGTTGTGAAGAAAAGTCTATATTCAATTTAATATATCAAGTGAATAAAATAGATGCAAAATGCCATCGAGATCAATTTTGTTAGCCATCTCAATCTTAGAATGTAGTAGGGAACCATTTTTTTTTCTTTTGTTCATTTGTTTGTTTGTTTTTAATTTCATGTTACTCTTCTTTGTTTTTCCCAAACAGGTTTTTGTATATTATGGTTCTGTATTTTAATTATATTTTAATTGGAGTTTATTACTTCCTTTTTTTGGGTCACAAAAGGCTTACTATTTTTAGAAGAAATGTGAAGCCTTAATGATTTCAATGTCAAGTAAAATATGGAAACACTAACAACTTAGGAGAAAAGGCCAAATTCTCCAAACCAGTTTTTCTAGATCATATTCAAGGGAATATGGCAAAACAAATACAAATCTGTAATTAAAATAAATACAGAAAAGGAAGATAAATTCTGTTTTTAAAGGATCCCAAATCCTTTCAATTCTGGAAAAATGATTTATAAAACTTTCTTCATGAATTATATTTTAAAATTTAAATTATCTATTCTGGTTTTTAAAAAAGGAACTTTATTTTTTTTTTTATTCTCTAGCAAATATGGCAAGATTTTACTTACTTCCCTACATATAATTGCTGTTATCATCTCTCTCTCTCTCTCTCTCTCTCTCTCTCTCTCTCTGTCTGTCTGTCTCCCCACACAACAACAAAAACACAAAACCAAAAACTGAAAAGAAATGAAACGTAAATCTTGGAGTACATTAAACACAAACTTTTATGTATCCCATTTACTGCTTCTTATGGTATTGCTTGGGATTCATGAATGTGTTATCCTTAAGAGATCATGCCAATAGCTTCAATTGTATCATGATGTTCATTCCTATATCAGTCTTTGAGGGTAAAAAAGACAGAGAGTGTAAGGAATTTTTAATTATGTTTGTATTCCAGATATGGTAGGTTTTGGAGTATGGGTGTACAAAGTGTCAAGGCACAGGATAAATGGTCTTTCAAATGATTTTGAAATTATAAAATTATAAAACTCAATATGGATATTTTAAAACAGTAAGTTCTTAAACTGAGTGATTGTATATACAATCAACTGGAACTTATTTTTCTTTAAACAACAACAAAAAAATTCCTTCTTTGGTATATGTGTAGTCTTCTATTGTTTACCAAGTAAATTAGAACAATATGCTTTTTCACACCGTTTACATGAGACCACAAAATCTATATGAAATATTTCACATGAACACTGTGCAAATCAACCCACATTTTCAGGGTTGAGTCAAGCACTGAATTGTTATGTGTTCATTAGGTACTGATATGGACATTTAGGAAGTATGTCATATTCTAATTTCTTTCCAATGAAGAAAATAACTTCTGAGTATAAGTTATGCCTCCGTATCAAATTTTTATATACAAATTAGTGGTAAAGGAGAGTCTATATGTGGTTTAATATATCAACTCAATATAAGAGATGAAAAACGCTACTGATTTCACGGTTTGTGATGGCTATCTACTGTTCTGGGTGTTTTTCTCCTTGCTCCAAATTACTGGTTTCGGTTTCTACCAAAGAGGTATTTTTGTGGATTACATTTCTGTATTTTAATCTTTTTGTAAGATGAGTTCTGAGTCTGTGTGTTTCTCATGTATATTTTCATCAGATTCTGCTTGTTCCTTCTCTTTGTTCGATTCTGCTTTTTTTATTTTTGTTTAAGTCATTTTATATTATATTTTAAATATTAATTTTTGTTTTAGTAAGAGAAAATATTTGGGGCTGAGATGGGAAGTTTAAAGGATGAGACATGCTTGGTGGCACATGCCTTTAATCCCAGCACTTGGGAGGCAGAGGCAGGCGAATTTCTTAGCTCAAGGCCAGCCTGGTCTACAGAGAGAGTTCCAGGACAGCCAGGGATATTCAGAAAAACTCTATCTCAAAAAAAAAAATATTTTAAATAACAGTACCTATGGAAAAAAGTCAAATTCTAATTTTAAAAATTAAATAAAAGCTAGAAAGATTTCTTTACCTCACTTTAAAGACCTGTTTTCCTATGACATGCCCAAGGCTCATTTTCATGTGTGCCTAAACTCAATTGTTGTTAATATCTATTTACTCATCAAAAAGATAAAAAAAATTCAAGCAGGCACAACATTTCTTTGAGTATATGTACTCTAAGATGTATAAAAACATATTTAGCAATCTTAACGTTTGAAATATCTAATTAGGAAAATAAGGTAGTAAATGAATTGTGGTAATTTATAATCCTTCCTGTGTTGACTTTGAATGACATCACCAAAAATCTTAATATTCATACTTTATTAACTGAAATGGTGAATTTAAGTTCTCTGAGATATACTCACATTAAATTTCTTGGCCACAAATTTTAATTAAAATTGAAGACATTTATACAAGTTCCAAGATTTCTAATGAGACCAATCCATGTTAAAACCAATAGAAGATAAATACATAGTATTTCAATACTGAGATGAAAGTCATGTCATATTTTGCATGTTGTGGATATTTTAATTGAAAAAGTAGCCTAGAAAGAACAGTTATTCAAATCCTGGAATGAAAAGAATTTATCAATGAATGACATAATTGTGCAGCATTTAGGTTTTAGTGTTAAAACATAGGATATGAAATATGTAAAAGCAGTACTTCATGAAAATGTGTAAAATATTATTGCGAGCAAATAGCACCATGAGTAATTCTGCAAGCCAGGAAGAACACACAGTTATATGGGCAGAATGAAACAATGTTGTAGTCATGGTGTCATCCATATTATTTCTGCTTTGGTGGAGAATATAAATGGGAAAGAAAGTAGAAAAGAAAATTCTCAGAAGATTATGCTAGGCATGAAAACACTGAATGCAATGAAGAAAGGCATACCCTGATACAGCATAGAGTAGGTAGCGTATCAAAACCTGGAGAGAATTTGAATACATTGTATAACTGAATATTTGTCCTTTAACTCATATGAATTAGGAAAGACTTTTTAAATTATTGTAATAGAGTGTCATAGGTTAATAGAGTATGGCCAGGGGCAGGAGGCAGGTCTTTCCTGAACATTTAGAAAAGCAAAAATTTTGTACATGTACCTTCATTGACTCACTGGGATAAATTTTGCAGGCTCAGGTAAAAAACAATCTGAGTCTGTCCATTAACAGTTAAGACTCATGACCTAACCATAGGAATGAAAAACAGACCCACATTCATAATTATCAGAGACTCTTATACCTAATGTGAACTCAGATAAATTAGGATGTAAACTTCACAGTACTGCAAAAGAAAAAAAAAAAATCAGTTAATACCATGCTTTGAAATTGTTAAACTGTGCTTTCAAGTCAGGGAAGAAAAATCTTAATGCAAAAGTGACACTAAGACTCACCTGGCTTATTTCTGACTTTGTGCAGTCTTCACAATTTTAAGAAGGAAAGAGAGACCCTTAGAGCTCAGTAGCTTTTTTTTTTTTCTTTTTATTTATTTTTTTTTGGACTGGCAATTAAAATACCAATTCAATCATGATATAGGTGGAAATGCTAAAGTCTACAAACCAGTTTCTGTAGGTCACACAATAGGAAAAATTCAAGATAATTATCAATCTGTACATAAAATTAAAAAATAGAAAGAAGACATATTTAATGGTTAACTCTCCTGAAAATTTCTCAAATCAGCCAAAAATTTTTTTGAAAAATCTGTTCTGTAATTTACATATAAACTTTAAATTGTTTAGTATTCCTAATTTTTAAACAGTATATTTTAATGAAATATTCATCTTCTACCAAATATGTTCATGTTCTCCTCTGTTACCAACACACATTTTTTTCTTCATTATCTCTCTTAGGGTAAAACACAAAAACATAAACCATAAAACTGACCAAAAAAAAGGAAGGAAAGAAAGAAGAGAAAAGTAAATCATGTAGTCCATGAAACACAAACTTCTATTATCTGCTGAACTACTAATTTTGGTTAAGCTTGGGGTGGGTTATTTTGTTATCCTTAAAAGATCATGCCCATAGCTTCAAAAACTGTATCATGTTAATTATTTCTGTGCCAGTCTTTAAAGGTAACAAACATATTGAGTGTAAAGAATTTTAAAACTTGCAAGTGTTTCAGATGTGTTGACATTTTTACATGGGTAATGAGAGTCATGGGATATGATAAATTGTTATCTCAAAGGCTTTTGGAATTCTATTTTATTTCATAATTTTGGAATTATAAAATGAAATATAGATACTTTCATCTAGTAATTTTAAAAACAATAGAATTGATTTGTAATCAACTTGCACATGTTTTTTAATTCTTGTTTGGTATATGCTGTAGCCTTGTTTTATTACCAAAGAGATTAGAATGATCTGTTTTTTTGACATTGTTTACATGAGAGGTTAAAATCCATGAGATGTTTCCCAGGATAGCTCTGTAAATCAACCTATATTTTAGGTGTTGTGTAAGGGATTGAACTGCTATATGTCCATAATTTATTTTTATTCAGTAAGGGTGTCTCGGTCTACAAAATGAGTTCTAGGACAACCAGGGCTTTACAGAAAAACCCTGTCTCAGAAATCCAATACACACACACACACACACACACACACACACACATTTCCAATAAAGGAAATAATTTCTAATAGTAAGCTTGATCTCAATACCAAAGTATAATGTCCTAGTTAAGAAGAATCCATATTTAATTTAATATAACAAGTCAATAGGAGAGATGAAAAGTGCAATGAAGTTCATATTTTTTGTTGGCTCTCGACTGCAGGGAATCTTGTGGAGCTTTTTTTTTTTTTTCTATTTGTCTTGGATTCAAATTTTATGTTAATGTTTTGTTTTTGTTTTTAACCAAACAAGTTTTTTGTATATTAGAGCTTTACATTTTGATTTTATTTTACTATGAGTTCCATGTCTCTTTAATTCTCTTGTGTGTTCCCATCTCCTTTTATTTGTCTGTTTATTATGCTCTACTCCCGTTTGGTTGTTTATTTTTGTTAAAGTCATTGGACATTAAATTTTTTATGTATTTGCCTTTTAATGCAATAAAATATTGAGGATTATATAGGAAGTATAAAAGATATAATAGGGGAAGCTATCATAATACCTATACCTGTTGGAAAAAATATCTAATTCTATTTTTAAAAATGAAAATAAGCTAGCAATTTTTTTCTTTACCTCTCTCTAAGTATGTTTTCTTACACAATGCCCAAGAATCATTCTTACATCTGCATAAACTTAAATGTTTTTTAATATCTTTTCATCAAGAAGCTTACATTGGCAGTTACACACATATTAACAATGAAAAAGAGAAAACCCTGATACAGCGTAGAGTTATTTAGCATATTAGCACAAGATGAGATTTTGAATATTGGTGTTTGCCATGTATGAATTTTGGAAGATATTTTAAAAACATTGTATGAGATTCTCATAGGCTAATAATTAGAATGTCCGAAGTGGGTGAAGGCAGGTTTTCCTTGAACATATGGAAAAGGTCAAACTTAGTAAGGAAACCTTCCTTTACTTACTGAGATAAATTTGACATCATAAAGAGCAAAACAGTAGGAGTCTATCCATAGTGACTTAATATACATAAGATTCACAAATGACATGTTTTTTTTTTTTTTACATATAAGAGATGTCCTTAACTATGATTGTCTCAAAAATATTGTAAAACACAAACCTTTCTCTACTGTGACTAAAATAACAAACATCAATTATTACCATGTACTGCAAGAGTTAAACTGAATGTACTGGAATGTGAAGAAAATTATTAATTCAAACATTTCTATCAAAATTCACACGGTTTGTTAGTTCCTTTTTACAGTCCACAATTTGTGCACAATTTTAATAGATAAAGATGGGCCCTGGCAGTGTTTGGACTGCCAAGTAAAATCCTATATCAATCACATATTGGATAGCAGGCCAAATACTACAATCCAGTTTCTCTAGGTCACTCACCAGGAAATGTGGCAAGATAAATATCAATCTGTACTTATAACAAAGACAAAGATAGGAGAAAATTCAACATTCATAAGATCCTGAAAATTTCTAGACTCTGTAAAAGTTCTTATTTCTGTTCAGTAAAGTATTTTCTTTAAAAATTTAGATTGATTATTTTTTCTGGTTTTCTTACAATATACTTTAATTGTATACATTTGCTGTACATGTTCTCTCTTAGCACATAAACAAATACAAATCCCACAAAAATGAAAAATAAATCATAGAGTTCATTATACAATAAAATGTGTTGTTTGGGGAAAATTTCTTGAATAGAACAGCAATGGCTTGTGCTGTAAGATCGAGAATTGACAAGTGGGACCTCATGAAACTGCAAAGCTTCTGCAAGGCAAAAGACACCATCAATAAGACAAAAAAACCACCAACAGATTGGGAAAGGATCTTTACCTATCCTAAATCAGATAAGGGACTAATATCCAATATATATAAGGAACTCAAGAAGGTGGACTCCAGAAAGTCAAATAATCCCATTAAAAATGGGGCTCAGAACTGAACAAAGAATTCGCACCTGAAGAATACCGAATAGCAGAGAAGCACCTGAAAAAATGTTCAACATCCTTAATCATCAGGGAAATGCAAATCAAAACAACCCTGAGATTCCACCTCACACCAGTCAGAATGGCTAAGATCAAAAATTCAGGTGACAGCAGATGCTGGCGAGGATGTGGAGAAAGAGGAACACTCCTCCATTGGTGGTGGGATTGCAAGCTTGTACAACCACTCTGGAAATCAGTCTGGCGGTTCCTCAGAAAATTGGACATAGTACTACTGGAGGATCCAGCAATACCTCTCCTGGGCATATATCCAGAAGATGTCACAACCGGTAAGAAGGACACATGCTCCACTATGTTCATAGCAGCCCTATTTATAATAGCCAGAAGCTGGAAAGAACCCAGATGTCCCTCAATAGAGGAATGGATACAGAAATTATGGTACATTTACATAATGGAGTACTACTCAGCCATTAAAAAGAATGAATTTATGAAATTCCTAGCCAAATGGATGGACCTGGAGGGCATCATCTTGAGTGTGGTAACACAATCACAAAGGAACTCACACAATATGTATTCACTGATAAGTGGATATTAGCCCAAAACTTAGGATACCCAAGATATAAGATACAATTTGCTAAACGCATGAAACTCAAGAAGAACGAAGACCAAAATGTGGATACTGTGCCCCTTCTTAGAATTGGGAACAAAACACCCATGGTAGAAGTTACCGAGACAAAGTTTGGAGCTGTGATGAAAGGATGGACCATCTAGAGACTGCTGTACCAGGGATCCATCCCATAATCAGCCTCTAAACGCGGACACCATTGCATACACTAGCAAGATTTCGCTGAAAGAACCCAAATATAGCTGTCTCTTGTGAGACTATGCAGGGGCCTAGCAAATACAGGAGTGGATGCTCACAGTCAGCTATTGGATGTATCACAGTGCTCCCAATGGAGAAGCTAGAGAAAGTACCCAAGGAGCTAAAGGGATCTGCAACCCTATAGTTGGAACAACATGATGAACTAACCAGTACCCCGGAGCTCTTGTCTCTAGCTGCATATGTATCGAAAGATGGCCTAGTCGGCCATCAATGGAAAGAGAGGCCCATTGGACTTGCAAACATTATATGCCCCAATATAGAGGAATGCCAGGGCCAAAAGAATGGGAATGGGTTGGTAGGGAAGTGGGGGGCACTATGGGAAACTTTTGGGATAGCATTGGAAATGTAATTGAGGAAAATATGTAATAAAAAATATTAAAAATTAAAAAAAAATGTTTTGTTTCCCAAGTTCTCAACACGAATTGCTTATTGTAGGATCATCTTTCTTTTGTTTTTTTTTTGTTTTTTTTTTTTTGTTTTTTTTGTTTTTTTTTTTTGCATTATTTTTTCATTGTTTTTTTCAATCCAGATTCTATCCCCTTCTGACCCACCCTCTGACTGTTACATGCCACATGTCGCTTCCCAGGCCCCATCTCCATGAGGATGCCCAATCATCCAGGCCACCCAACCGGATTTCTTCACTTCCTGGAACCTTCAGCATCTTGAGGTTTAGGTGCATCTTATCTGACTGAGTGCAGACCTGGCAGTCTTCTGCTCTACTGGGGCCTCATATCAGCTGATGTATGCTGCTCCATTGGTGACCCAGTGCCTATGAGATCAAAAAGAGTTGAGACTATTGGTCTTCCTACAGGGTTACACTCCTTCTCAACCTCTTCCATCTTTTCCCTAATTTAACCATGAGGGTTGGCAATTTCTATAAATTGTTTAGATATTAATATCTGCATCTGACTCCCTCAGGTGCTTGTTGGATCTTTCAGTGGGCAGCAGCTTCTTCTTGGGGCAAGGGCTAAACTTCTCCTATTACAACAGCTTCTCTTACTCTACTTCTACTCATGGCAAGGGCTAAACCAACTCATATTACAACAGCTTATCTTCTACTTTTACTCACAGCAGGGGCTAAAACTACTCTCTTCACTACTTGTGCTGACTCACCTCCTTCTAGCTCCAACCCACCTCATCCAATTAGAATTCACACACGTTCCAGGCATGAGCTTAGGTCATTAACAGATAGGCTGACAGGTCCCAATCATGAGGAACATTCCAGCCTGGCAGGCAGAACACACATGCAGCCTCACTGAGCAGCTCGGGCAAGGCAGTAAACAAGTGGGTTTCATGGGGCCTGAAGCCATACTGCTTCCCACAGCAAACAGGCTAATGTGTCACTCCAAAAGCTTTTTAAACTCTAAGATGAGAAAATCAGTGGAGAGGCTGAATTGATGGCTCAGTGACTGTTCTTCCAAAGGTCTTGAGTGCAATTCCCAAAAAACACATGGTGGCTCCCAGCTATGTCTAATGTGATCTGACTGTGACACAATGATCATATGCATACAAAAAATCATTTATAAAAGTAAAATCAAAAGCAATACATGTAAATAATAAATTTGATAAACAGTATTCATGGATATGCATAGAAATGTCATTTGTTGAGGGGTTATTTGGAAAGACATCCTGTTCGAAAGCACACTGCTAAGCTTCAAAAATATGCTCCCATGTTGCTTGTTTGATTAATTGAAGTTGTCAAAACATAGTCTTTATGAGAACAAGAATGCTTGGAATTGGTTGCCGAAGGGATCTGCAATCCTATAGGTGGAACAACAATATGAACTCACAAATACACCCACCCCCCAAACTCCCCGGAGCTTGTGTCTCTAGCTGCATTTGTATCAGAAGATCGCCTAGTTGGCCATCAGTAGAAAGAGAGGCCCAGTGTTTGTGAATACATTTTGCCTCAGTACAGTGGAATGCCAGGGCCAAGAAGTGGAAGTGGGTAGGTGGGAGAGTGTGTGTGTGTGTGTGTGTGTGTGTGTGTGTGTGTGTGTGTGTGTGTGTGTGTGAGACTTTTGGGATAGCATTGGAAATGTAAATGAAATAAATACCCAATTAAAAAATTTTAAAAAGATCTATTTTCAGTTGAAAGTTCTAACACTGACACTATTACTTATGCCATGTTGTTCTTTCATACAGTAGCCTTTCATTGCTATCTTCTGAAAGGCCCTACAAGCAGCTGACTGAGACAGATGCAGATAGTTACAGCCAACCATTAGATTGAGGTAAGAGACAACTATGGAAGAATTAACAGAAAAACTGAAGGAGCTGATGGGTGTGACACCCCATTGGAAGAACAACAGTATCAATAACGTGGAAGCCCTCAGAGGTCCCAGAGCCTAAACAGCCACCCAAAGTACATATATGAGCTAGTCTATAGCCATGGTGTATATGTAGCTGAGGACTGCCTTGTCTGACCTCATGAGTGAGGATGAATTTAAATCAGTAGAATTTGTTCCCGCAGAGATGATGGCAGTGAGGTTAGGATGGATGGGGGAGCACACTCTCAGAAACAAAGGGGAAAAGGGAAGGGGAAAATCACAGTAAGGGGAATCTAGGAGCTGTAGTAACATTTGCAATATAAATGATTAATATTATTTAATAAAAAAGTTTTAAAAAGATGAATTTGAATAGACATAAACACCTAGATAAATGCTCTACCTATTTTCAAGTTTATTATTTTTGTTGCTTTTGCTTCTGAATTCCTTTGATTTTTGATTTCTATCCTGCATTTTATATAAATTATGCCTCCTGTATTTAAAATTTCTCTGAAATAGTAGTTGATAACTTTATAGCCCTAGAACAACATGCCAAACATTTTCTCTGAGAATGTTATCTATTGAGCTCATATTAGAAAATATTTCCCCTGTATTTTTTTCCTCTTGAAGGGGGTCTGGGAGTTTTATTACACACACCTACACACACACACACACACACACACACACACAGAGAGAGAGAGAGAGAGAGAGAGAGAGAGAGAGAGAGAGAGAGAGAGAGAGAGAGAGAGATATGATATATAAACGTACAAATACAAACGTAAATATATTGCATTTCTGATAAGTCCTTAGTCAAATTAACTAAAGGACCCAGAGGCAGCATTCCAGTTAACAAGATTAAAAATGTTTTTCTCTTTTAATTATTAAAAAAAAAATATTTCTCTTTTTTTTCAGTCCACATTTTATCCCCATTCTGGTCTGACCCACCAACGTTTTCTCATCCCATTCCTCATCTCCCTGACACAAAGAGTATGTCCCTACTCTCCCATCCCTCCCAACCTCCACCCACCATACCAGAACTGCTCACTTCCTGGAACCTAAACTCTGTGGAGAGTTAGCTATGTCATCTCTCCCTAAGCCTAGACCAGGCAGCACTATGCTTTACATGAGTTGGGGGCTCATTCTAGATGGTGTATGCAGCCTTTTTGGTGGCTCAGTGTCTGAGAGATCTCAAGGGTCCAGGTTAGTTCAGAATGTTGATCTTCATATGTCGTTGCTCAAATTCTTTCAGCCTTTCCCTATTTATGCCATATGGGTCCCCGAATTCATTGCATTGGTTAGGTGTATGGATCTGTTCCTGTTTCAGTCATCTGCTTATTTGACTTCTTGAAAAAAGAGCTATGCTAGTCTTCTGTCTGAAAGTAGACCATAAGATCAATAATACTGTCAGGCCTTGGAGCCCCCTCTTGAGCTGGATTCCAAGTTGGGTCTGTCACTGGACCTCTTTTCCCTCAGTCTCTTCTCCATTTTTGTCCCTGCAGTCCTTTTAGATAAGAAAAATTCCGTGACAAGCCCATCTCTCCACTTAGTACACTGCCTTTCTTCCGGAGGTGGACTCTTGCTTTTCTGTTTTTTAGTAATCAACCATCAGGATTATATGATAGTCATATTTCCTTCTGTCAATTCATGTCCTCTTTTCATCCATCAGAACATCCATATACTCATCTCTCTACAAATCTAGTATAAGCATTATCTGATTTATCCACTGTATCATATTTTATTCCCCAATGTATTTGTCTAAAACTAATGTAAATGTGCATGTAAAGAAACAGGTACAGGGGCTGGAGAGATGGCTCAGTGGTTAAGAGCACCAACTGCTCTTCTGAAGGTCCTGAGTTCAAATCCCAGCAACCACATGGTGGCTCAAAACCATGCATAATGAGATCGAATACCCTCTTCTGGTGCATCTGAAGACAGCTACACTCTACTTAGATATAATAATAAATAAATCTTTTAAAAAAGACAAGAAAAGAAACAGGTACAGTATTCATGGCTGTCAGGTTTATGACTATTGCAGTCACTATAGAAGTTAGTGTAGAGTGTTTTCTAAAAGCTAGAAATCAATCTACTGCAGGATCCAATGAGGCTACATTCTTTATCCATTTAAATGTTAGTGAAAAGGAAAAATGCATTCTCTGTAGATTGAATTCTATGAGTATATATATAATCAGTTGGATGTGATGTTGATCATTCTCAGTGCAATATATGACTATGTCAGTTTTTTATGTCACTCAAGGTTGTTCTTGAATATGCATTTCTCCAGATTTGTTGCAAACAGATGATCTTCGCAACTGCAAATAAATATCTGGGAATTTTCATTTTATAAGAAGTAGGTACTATGTCAGATTTTTATTAAATCAATTCAGTCTTGTAGGTTAGTATATGTATATCACAAACAAGCTTCTATTTAAGCCATGCTATGTAACCTCCACCCCCCATCAGGCTGAAACCTGTTTGCTCAGGTTTCACTATTTACGTCTGTGAGGAGCCTGCAACTCTATTGTTCTGCCACACCCATTGCCACCTTGCTCTTCTGGAGCCATACATGTGGTCACTCTGCATATGTAATATGGAAAATCATAGAAGGAAACTTTATTGAACATAGCCACATTGGAAAGAAGAACATAGTCCAATAATATCGAAATATACCATCTGATCAACTTGATTTTCTAGGGAAATTATTATATTTAAGTAGATGTTTAGAGATATACACAACTATGCAGTCTTATTATAAGTGTGGCCCCACCTATTTTTGACTCACCTTTATCTTGGTTTCAAGGTAGACCAGTTGTCAAAACTAATGAAACCACATTCAAAGAGGAAGAATGTACCTCTATTTGGACCAGATCTTCAGGTTTTACTTCTCTCTTCTTGGTTTTCCTAGCAGAATTCCAGCTCCTTAGACCATTGTGGCATTGCTTGGAAGCCAAAGGAAGGTAAATGGGACAATGTTTCCATACTTGGCTAGTTATAGAGTGATGTCAGAACCAGTCCACTCATCAATCCTTCAGGAGCTCATCAGCTTTTGTACGCGGACATTTTAAATAAATAACATATGGGCTTTTAAGATTTTGTTTTATTATTAAAATGTGTGTGTGTGTGTGTGTGTGTGTGTGTGTGTGTGTGTGTGTGTGTGTGTGTGTAGAGGTATGTGCACATGAGTAACTTTCTGATCTCCCTGAAGGGTGTTCTGAGCCAACTGATGTGAATGTTTGAATCTGAACATTGAGCACCAGGAAGGGCAGTGTGTACCCTTATATTCTGAGAAATCTCTACAGACCATTAAAGTATTTTCTTAAGATTTTACTTTTAAAATTTTCAATGACCAAAGTTAAAATACCATTAATCATATGGAACTAGAAAATGAT
Organism: Mus caroli; assembly: GCF_978045245.1. Classification (NCBI taxonomy): domain Eukaryota; kingdom Metazoa; phylum Chordata; class Mammalia; order Rodentia; family Muridae; genus Mus; species Mus caroli. The sequence goes on along the minus strand of NW_028227277.1, from coordinate 1,610,659 downwards.
TTATGAGAAAAGCACCAGGGCAGCTAGGGCGCAGGGTCGCCTAACACCCGCCAGCTACCCACGACCCCCGCCACAGGATTTTGAGACTGCTGGTAAGTTGAACACAGCTTCTGCTCCAGTCCAATCACGCGGGACCTGAGAATGCATTAGTTAGGGAAGCAGAAACCAGCCTGAGTAGGGCCACAGGCCTCATCTGGCCGGATCAGCGCCGGGGTAGCTAGAGCGCAGGGTTGCCTGACACCCGCCAGCTACCCACGACCCCCGCCACAGGATTTTGAGACTGCTGGTGAGTGGAACACAGCTTCTGCTCCAGTCCAATCACGCAGGACCTGAGACTGCTTTGGTTGGGGAGGCAGAAATCCGGCCTACGTAGGGCCACAAGCCTCTTCCGGTCAGAAAAGCACCAGGGTAGCTAGGGCGCAGGGTCGGCTGACACTCACCAGCTACCCACAACACCCACCACAGGATCTTAAGACTTCTGGTGAGTGGAACACAGCTTCTGCTCCAATCCAATTGCGCGCGGAACCAGAGACTGCATTAGTTAGGGAAGCAGAAAACCGGCCTGAGTAGGACCATAGGCCTCTTCCGGCTGGACCAGCACCAGGGTACTGACAGCTACTCACGACCCCTGCCACAGGATTTTGAGACTGCTGGTGAGTGGAACACAGCTTCTGCTCCAATCTTTAAACAGTGACAATGATAACAACTAACCCCAGAGATTACCAGATGGCGAAAGGTAAACGTAATAATCTTACTAACAGAAACCAAGACCACTCACCATCATCAGAACCCAGAACCACCACTTCGCCCAGTCCAGGGCACCCCAACACACCGGAAAAGCTAGACACGGATCTAAAAGCATATCTCATGATGATGGTAGAGGACTTCAAGAAGGACTTTAATAACTCACTTAAGAATTACAGGAGAACATGGCTAAAGAGTTACAAGTCCTTAAAGAAAAACAGGATAACACAATCAAACAGGTAGAAGTCCTTAAAGAAAAACAGGAAAACACATCCAAACAGATGATGGAAATGAACAAAACCATACTAGACCTAAAAACTGAAGTAGACACAATAAAGAAAACCCAAAATGAGGCAACACTGGAGATAGAAACCCTAGGAAAGAAATCTGGAACCATAGATACGAGCATCAGCAACAGAATACAAGAGATGGAAGAGAGAATCTCAGGTGCAGAAGATTCCATAGAGAACATCGGCACAACAATCAAGGAAAATGTAAAATGCAAAAAGATCCTAACTCAAAATATCCAAGAAATACAGGACACAATGAGAAGACCAAACCTACAGATAATAGGAGTGGATGAGAATGAAGATTTTCAACTCAAAGGACCAGCAAACATCTTCAACAAAATTATAGAAGAAAACTTCCCAAATCTAAAGAAAGAGATGCCCATGAACATACAAGAAGCCTACAGAACTCCAAATAGACTGGACCAGAAAAGAAATACCTCCCGACACATAATAATCAGAACAACAAATGCTCTAAATAAAGATAGAATACTAAAAGCAGTAAGAGAAAAAGGCCAAGTAACATATAAAGGCAAGCCTATCAGAATTACACCAGATTTTTCACCAGAGACTATGAAAGCCAGAAGGTCCTGGACGGATGTTATACAGACACTAAAAGAACACAAATTCCAGCCCAGGCTACTATACCCAGCCAAACTCTCAATTAACATAGATGGAGAAACCAAAGTATTCCACGACAAAACCAAATTCACACATTATCTCTCCACGAATCCAGCCCTTCAAAGGATAATAACAGAAAAAAACCAATACAAGGACAGAAACCACGCCCTAGAAACTACAAGAAGGTAATCCCTCAACAAACCTAAAAGAAGACAGCCACAAGAACAGAATGCCAACTTTAACAACAAAAATAACAGGAAACAACAATTACTTTTCCTTAATATCTCTTAATATCAATGGACTCAACCCCCGATAAAAAGACATAGACTAACAAACTGGCTACACAAACAAGACCCAACATTTTGCTGCTTACAGGAAACTCATCTCAGAGAAAAAGATAGACACTACCTCAGAATGAAAGGCTAGAAAACAATTTTCCAAGCAAATGGTATGAAGAAACAAGCTGGAGTAGCCATTCTAATATCTGATAAGATTGACTTCCAACCCAAAGTCATTAAAAAAGACAGGGAGGGACACTTCATACTCATCAAAGGTAAAATCCTCCAAGAGGAACTATCAATCCTGAATATCTATGCTCCAAATACAAAGGCAGCCACATTCATTAAAGAAACTTTAGTAAATCTCAAAGAACACATTGCACCTCATACAATAATAGTGGGAGACTTCAACACACCACTTTCACCAATGGACAGATCATGGAAACAGAAACTAAACAGGGACACAGAGAAACTAAGAGAAATTATGAATCAAATGGATCTGGCAGATATCTACAGAACATTCTATCTTAAAACAAAAGGATATACCTTCTTCTCAGCACCTCATGGCACCTTCTCCAAAATTGACCACATAATTGGTCACAAAACAGGCCTCAACAGATACAAAAATATTGAAATTGTCCCATGCATCCTATCCGATCACCATGGACTAAAGCTGATCTTCAATAACAAAATAAATAATAGAAAGCCAACCTTCACGTGGAAACTGAACAACACTCTTCTCAATGATACCTTGTTCAAATAAGGAATAAAGAAAGAAATTAAGGACTTTTTAGTGTTTAATGAAAATGAAGCCACAACATACCCAAACTTATGGGACACAATGAAAGCATTTCTAAGAGGAAAACTCATAGCTCTGAGTGCCTCCAAAAGGAAACTAGAGAGAGCACACATTAGCAGCTTGACAACACACCTAAAAGAACTAGAACAAAAGGAAGCAAATTCACCCAAGAGGAGTAGACTGCAGGAAATAAACTCAGGGGTGAAATCAACCAAGTGGAAACAAGAAAAACTATTCAAAGAATCAACCAATCAAGGAGCTGGTTCTTTGAGAAAATCAACAAGATAGATAAACCCTTAGCCAGACTCACTAGAGGGCACAGGGAAAGCATCCTAATTAACAAAATCAGAAATGAAAAAGGAGACATAACAACAGATCCTGAAGACATCCAAAACACCATCAAATCCTTCTACCAAAGGCTATACTCAAGAAAACTGGAGAACTTGGATGAAATGGAGAAGTTCCTAGACAGATACCAGGTACCAAAGTTGAATCAAGATCAGGTTAATGATCTAAACAGCCCTATATCCCCCAAAGAAATAGAAGCAGTCATTAATAGTCTCCCAACTAAAAAAAGCCCAGGGCCAGATTGGTTTAGTGCAAAGTTCTATCAGACCTTCAAAGAAGATCTAATCCCAGTTCTTCACAAACTATTCCAAAAAATAGAAACAGAAGGTACTCTACCCAACTCATTCTATGAAGCCACAATTACTCTGATACCTAAACCACAAAAAGACCCAACAAAGATAGAAAACTTCAGACCAATATCCCTTATGAATATTGATGCAAAAATCCTCAATAAAGTTCTTGCTAACCGAATCCAAGAACACATCAAAACAATCATCCATCCTGACCAAGTAGGTTTCATACCAGGGATGCAGGGATGGTTCAATATACGAAAATCCATCAACGTAATCCAGTATATAAACAAACTCAAAGACAAAAACCACATGGTCATCTCGTTAGATGCGGAAAAAGCATTTGACAAGATCCAACACCCATTCATGATAAAAGTCTTGGAAAGATCAGGAATTCAAGGCCCGTACCTAAACATGATAAAAGCAATCTACAGCAAACCAGTAGCCAACATCAAAGTAAATGGTGAGAAGCTTGAAGCAATCCCTCTAAAATCAGGCACTAGACAAGGCTGTCCACTTTCTCCATACCTATTCAACATTGTACTTGAAGTCCTAGCCAGAGCAATTCGAGAACAAAAGGAGATCAAAGGGATACAAATTGGAAAAGATGAAGTCAAAATATCACTTTTTGCAGATGATATGATAGTATATATAAGTGACCATAAAAATTCCACCAGAGAACTCCTAAGCCTGATAAACAGCTTCGGTGAAGTAGCTGGATATAAAATTAACTCAAACAAATCAATGGCCTTTCTCTACACAAAGAATAAACAGGCTGAGAAAGAAATTAAGAAAACAACACCCTTCTCAATAGTCACAAATAATATAAAATATCTTGGCGTGACTCTAACTAAGGAAGTGAAAGATCTGTATGATAAAAACTTCAAGTCTCTGAAGAAAGAAATTATAGAAGATCTCAGAAGTTGGAAAGATCTCCCATGCTCATGGATTGGCAGGATCAACATTGTAAAATTGGCTATCTTGCCAAAAGCAATCTACAGATTCAATGCAATCCCCATCAAAGTTCCAAATCAATTCTTCAACTAATTAGAAAGTGCAATCTGCAAATTCATCTGGAATAACAAAAAAACCTAGGATAGCAAAAACTCTTCTCAAGGATAAAAGAACCTCTGGTGGAATCACCATGCCGGACCTAAAGCTCTACTACAGAGCAATTGTGATAAAAACTGCACGGTACTGGTATAGTGACAGACAAATAGACCAATGGAATAGAATTGAAGACCCAGAAATGAACCCACACACCTACGGTCACTTGATCTTCGACAAGGGAGCTAAAAACATCCAGTGGAAGAAAGACAGCATTTTCAACCAATGGTGCTGGCACAACTGGTTTTTAACATGTAGAAGAATGCGAATCTATCCATTCCTATCTCCTTGTACTAAGGTCAAGTCTAAGTGGATCAAGGAACTTCACATAAAACCAGAGACACTGAAACTTATAGAGGAGAAAGTGGGGAAAAGGCTTGAAGATATGGGCACAGGGGAAAAATTCCTGAATAGAACAGTAATGGCTTGTGCTGTAAGATCGAGAATTGACAAGTGGGACCTCATGAAACTACAAAGCTTCTGCAAGGCTAAAGACACCATCAATAAGACAAAAAAAACACCAACAGATTGGGAAAGGATCTTCACCTATCCTAAATCAGATAAGGGACTAATATCCAATATATATAAAGAACTCAAGAAGGTGGACTCCAGAAAGTCAAATAACCCCATTAAAAAATGGGGCTCAGAACTGAACAAAGAATTCTCACCTGAGGAATACCGAATGGCAGAGAAACACCTGAAAAAATGTTCAACATCCTTAATCATCAGGGAAATTCAAATCAAAACAACCCTGAGATTCTACCTCACACCAGTCAGAATGGCTAATATCAAAAATTCAGGTGACAGCAGATGCTGGCGAGGATGTGGAGAAAGAGGAACACTCCTCCATTGGTGGTGGGATTGCAAGCTTGTACAACCACTCTGGAAATCAGTCTGGCGGTTCCTCAGAAAATTGGACATAGTGCTACTGGAGGATCCAGCAATACCTCTCCTGGGCATATATCCAGAAGATGTCACAACCGGTAAAAAAGGACACATGCTCCACTATGTTCATAGCAGCCCTATTTATAATAGCCAGAAGCTGGAAAGAACCCAGATTTCCCTTAATAGAGGAATGGATACAGAAATCATGGTACATTTACACAATGGAGTACTACTCAGCTATTAAAAAGAATGAATTTATGAAATTCCTAGCCAAATGGATGGACCTGGAGGGCATCATCTTGAGTGAAGTAACACAATCACAAAAGAACTCACACAATATGTATTCACTGATAAGTGGATATTAGCCCAAAACTTAGGATACCCAAGATATAAGATACAATTTGCTAAACGCATGAAACTCAAGAAGAATGAAGACCAAAGTGTGGACACTGTGCCCCTTCTTAGAATTGGGAACAAAACACCCAGGGAAGGAGTTACAGAGACAAAGTTCGTAGCTGTGATGAAAGGATGGACCATTTAGAGACTGCCGTATCCAGGGATTCATCCCATAATCAGCTTCTAAACGCTGACACCATTGCATACACTAGCAAGATTTTGCTGAAAGGACCAAATATAGCTGTCTCTTGTGAGACGATGCCGGGGCCTAGCAAACACAGGAGTGGATGTTCACAGTCAGCTATTGGATGTATCACAGGGCTCCCAATGGAGAAGCTAGAGAAAGTACCCAAGGAGCGAAAGGATCTGCAACCCTATTGTTGGAACAACATGATGTACTAACCAGAACCCTGGAGCTCTTGTCTCTAGCTGCATATGTATCGAAAGATGGCCTAGTCGACCATCAATGGAAAGAGGCCCATTGGACTTGCAAACTTTATATGCCCCAATATAGGGGAATGCCAGGGCCAAAAGAATGGGAATGGGTGGGTAGGGAAGTGGGGGGCGCTATGGGGAACTTTTGGGATAGCATTGGAAATGTAATTGAGGAAAATATGTAATAAAAATATTAAAAATCCCCCAAAAAATAGGTGTTTGAAAAAATAAAAAAATTAAAAAAAAAATAAAAGAAAATGATTTATGTGTTTATGTTTTGTGGACACTAGTGATCATGGATTGTCTTCTATGAGGTGACTTGTTGGACCTTTTTGATATAATCACTATGATTAAAGCAATGCTTCACTCATGTGTGTGTAATATTCAGAGTTGAGATACGATATTAATTTTATAAAGTTTTACTCCTTTTTTTTTTATTGATGTGTAAAGGAAATCCTTTATGCCTAGCTTCAAGTTAGTGTACAGTGAAGACTTTATATCTGTTTTTACGTGATTGATATTGAAATATTTCTGTGTAGATTTGAGTAAAATGTATGAATAAAGGCTTTTCTGTGTTTCGGTCACTAATTAGAGGGTGGAAAATTGTTTTTAGACTGTTTGAACCTTGAAAAAAATGTTGCCTCTGTGGAAGATCTGAGATGATATATGAGAACTTACAGAGGCACTAGTTCTGGTGCTAAGACACTACTGGCAAACCTTTAATTCTTATTTTTGATTATGTTTAGCCATGGACAAACAGGACAGGATAGAATTGAAGACCCAGAAATGAACCCACACAACTATCCTCACTTAAACTGTGACAGTGAGTACAAAACCATCTAGTGACAAGAAGACAGCATTTTCAACAAATGGTACTGCTTCCACTGGTTTTCGGCATGTAGAAGAATGCAAAATGATCCATTCCTATCTTCTTGTACAAAGTTCAAATCCAAGTTGATAAAGGATATCGACATAAAACCCAATATGTAGAATGTCTCTTAGTATGTTCTATCTTGCCATTCTTCCTTATGTCAGAAACTTGAAGATTTAGGTTTTGCATTGATAGTTGAACTGATTGATGAAATAAAAAGTGGGAAATTCTGGGTTAGTTCTTTTACCATAAACATAGGAAACATTATGTATCAAATATCACTTATACATGTATTTTCAAAACTTATAAAAAAGAAATCTTTCAAAAAATTGTGAAAAGAAATATCTAGGAAACATTAAAATTGCCTAAATGTTCGTGGACAAGGAAGCAGTGTGTCCTGGATTGGTGGTAAATATACATTAATCTAAGCACTCAGGACACAGAGGCAAGAATTTTCACTTTGTTGCCTTAACCAAATATATTTGAAATACTAAAAAAGAAACAATTTTCTCATTATAATGTTTAATTATAATGTTTAATTATTATATTATGAATATATATGTATGTATACAATGAAAGATGAAAACTTATTGTACTGACATTCTAATGTTGAATTCTTACATTCTTTTATTCAAAACTTAAAAATCTAAAAATCTTTTAAAAACATAAAAGTCTCTAAAACCCTAAAACAAAAACAACCCTAAATCCCTAAGGAAAATACCTGAAGCCTCCAAAAAACCTAAGACACTAAAAATCACCTAAGTACTCCAAAACCCTAAAATCATTAAAAAAAAAAAAAACTAAAAGCATAAAAACCCTAAAATCTTATAACAAACAAACAAACAAAAAAATAAACCAAAATCCTAAAAAAATGAAAATACTTAATAAATAAATAAATAAATAAATAAATAAATCGCTATATCCCTAAAATCATTTAAAAAACAAAAAGAAACACAAAAGCAAAATAAAATAAAACAAAAAACTAGAACCATGAAACTCTAAAACCCTAGAAAACACTGACCTCTTGACCAGGTGAGGGCAACATCTTGTATTCTGGTTCCCTCAGAGACCAGTCTGCTCAGGAGAGCACATTGGCTGCACAAGTAACATAGGTTCTGGGACAGGATGCCATTGGGGCATTCATCTTCTGAAATGAGGCAGAGCTGGGCTCCAAACCTCTGTGCACCTTCCCTGCAAGAAGAGAGCTTGCCTGCAGGGAGTACTCTGACCACTGAGGCTCAAGAGAGAGTTGGACTCCCAGGAGTGCTGACAGACGCTAGCAGAATCACAGCAGGAACAAACTCCAGCCAGAGACATCTATAACAACTAAAAACAGAGATTACAAGATGGCAAAATGCAAATATAAGAATCTTACTAATAGAAACCAAGATGACTCACCATCACCAAAAGCCAGGACTTCCACCAGAGCAAGTCCTGGATACCTCAACACACCTGAAAACCAAGATTCAGATTTAAAATCTTATCTCATGGTGATGGTAGAGGATTTTAAGAAGAAAATTAATAACTCAATAAAGAGATACAGGAGAACGTGGCTAAAAAGGTAGAAGGCCTTAGAGAGGAAGCAAAAAAAAAAAAAAAAAAAAAAAAAAAACTAAAAGATTTACAGGAAAACACTGCTGAACAAGTAAAAGCCCTTAAAGAAGAAACGCAAAAACTCCTTAAGGAATTCCAGGAAAACACAACCAAACAGGTGATGGAATTGAACAAAACTATCCAAGATCTAAAAACAGAAGTAGAAACAATAAAGAAAACCCAAAGGGAGACAATGCTGGAGATAGAAACCCTAGGAAAGAAATCAGGAACCATAGATGCAAGCATCAGCAACAGATTACAAGAGATGGAAGAGAGAATCTCAGAAGCAAAAGATTCCATAGAGAAACTGGAAACAACAATAAAGAAAATGCAAAATGCAAAAAGATCCTAACTTAAAACATCCAGGAAAGCCATGGTGGAACACACCTTTAATCCCAGCACTCTGGAGGTAGAGGCAGGCAGATTTCTGAGTTCAAGGCCAGCCTGGTCTACAGAGTGAGTTCCAGGACAGCCAGGGCTACACAGAAAAACCCTGTCTCAAAATAAACAAAAACAAAAACAAACAAACAAACAAAAACACCATCCAGGAATTCCAGGATACAATGAGAAGACCAAACATACAGATAATAGGAGTAGATGAGAATGAAGATTTTTCAAATTAAAGGGCCAGCAAATATCTTCAACAAAATTATAGAAGAAAATTCCACAAACCTAATGAAATAGATGCCCATGAACATACAAGAAGCCTACAGAAGCCCAAATAGAATGGTCCAGAAATGAAATTCCACCTGACACATAATAATCAGAATAAATGCAGTAAATAAAGATAGAATATTAAAAGCAATAAGGGAAAAATGTCAAAAACATATAAAGGCAGGCCCATTAGAATAACACCAGACTTCTCACCAGAGACTAGGAAAGGTAGAAGATCCTAGACAGATGTTATACAGACCCAAAGAGAACACAAATGCCAGCCCAGAATACTATACACAGCAAAACTCTCAATTACCTTAGATGAAGAAACCAAAATATTCCATGATAAAACAAGTTTCACAATGTATCTTTCAATGAATCCAATCCTTCAGCGGATAATAAAAGGAAAACACCAACACAAGGATGGAAACTTCAACCTAGAAAAAGCAAGAAAGTAATCCTTCAACAAACCTAACACAGCTGCAGGAACAGAATCCTAAATTTAACAACAAAAATATCAGGAAGCAACAATTACTTTTAGTTAATTTCTCTTAACATCAATGGACTCAATTCTCCAATAAAAAATACATAGACTAATAGACTGGCTACACCAACAGGACCCAACATATTGCTGCTTACAGGAAACCCAATTCAAGGAAAAGACAGACACTACCTCAGAGTGAAAGGTTCAAAAACAATTTTCCAAGCAAATGTTCCCAAGAAATAAGCTGGAATAGCAATTCTAATATCGGATATATCTGACTTTGAAACCAAAGTTATCAAAAAAGACAAGGAGGGGTGCTTCATACTCATCAAAATTAAAATCTACCAAGATAAACATTCAGTTCTGATTTTCTATGCTCCAAATACAAGGGCAGCTGCATAAATTAAAGAAACTTTAGTAAAGCTCAAAACACACATTGCAACTCACAATAATATTGGGAGACTTCAACACGCACTCTCACCAATGGACAGATCCTGGAAACAGAAATGAAATAGAGACACATAGACACTAACAGAAATTATGAAACAAATAGATTTAATAGATATCTACAAAACATTTTATCCTAAAACAAAAGGATATACATTCTTCTCAGCACAACATGGCACCTCCTCCAAAATTGTCCATACAATTGGTCAAAAAATTGGACTCAAAAGAAAAAAATATTGAAATTGCGCCATGCATCTTATCTGAACACCACAGACTAAGTCTGATCTTCAATAACAGCATAAAAAAAATAGAAAGCCAACATTCAGGTGGAAAGTAAACAACACTCTACTCAATGATTCCTTTGTCAAGGATGAAATAAAGAAAGAAATTAAAGACTTTTTAGAGTTTAATGAAAATGAAGCCACAACATACCCACACTTATGGGACACAATTAAGGCAGTCCTAAGAGGAAAACTCAGCCCTGGGTGCCTCCAAAAAGAAACTAGAGACAGCATACACTAATAGTCTGACAACACTCCTAAAAGCTCTAGAACTAAAGGAAGCAAATTCACCCAAGAGGAGTAGACCACAGGAAATAAACTCAGGGTTGAAATCAAACAAGTGGAAACAAACAACTATTCAAAGAATCAACCATAGGATCTGGTTCTTTGAGAAAATCAACAAGATAGATAAAACCTTAGCCAGATTAACAAGAAGACACAGGGACAATATTCTAATTAACCAAATCATAAATTAAAAAGGAGACATTACAACAAATCTCAAAGATATCCAAAACACCATTAGATCCTCTACAAAAGGCTATCCTCAACAAAATTGGAAAACCTGGAAAAAATGCACAAATTTCTAGACAGAAAACAGGTAACAAAGTTAAATCAGGATCAGATTAATTACGTAGACAGTCCTATATCCCCTAAAGAAATAGAAGCACTCGTCAATAGTCTCCAAGCCAAAAAACAAAAACATAAACAAAAACAAAAACATAAAACAAAACACATGACCTGATGGGTTTAGGGAAGAGTTCGGTCAGACCTTCAATGAAGACCTAATTCCACTTCTTCACAAACTTTTCCACAAAATAGAAGCATAAGGTACTCTAACCAACTCATTCTATGAATCCACAATTACTCTGATACCTAATCCACAGAAAGATCTAACAAAGATAGAGAACTTCAGAGCAATTTCCATTATGGATATTGATAAAAAAATAATAAAATTCTCGCTCTCCGAATCCAAGAACACATCAAAACAATCATCCCTCCTGACCAAGTAGGTTTCATTCCAGGGATGCAGAGATGGTTTAATATATGGATATCCATCAACGTAATCCATTATATAAACAAACTCAAAGGAAAAAAAAAAAAAACACATGATCATCGGGATAGATGCTGAGAAAGCATTTGTCAAATCCAACACCCATTCATGAAAAAAGTCTAGGAAAGATCAGAAATTCAAAGCCCATACATAAACATGATAAAAGCAATCTACAGTAAACCAGTAGACAACATCAAAGTAAATAGTGAGAAGCTGGATGCAATCCCACTAAAATCAGGAACTAGACAAGGCTGCTCACTTTCTCCCTACCTAGTTAACATTGTACTTGAAGCCCAAGCCAGAGCAATTTGACAACAAAAGGAAGTCAAGAGGATGCAATTTGGAAAGGAAGAAATCAAAATATCACTATTTGCAGATGACATGATAGTATATATAAGTGACCATAAAAATCCATCACGGAACTCCTAAACCTGATAAACAGCTTCAGTGAAGTAACTGGATATAAAATTAAGTCAAACAAGTCAATGGCCTTTCTCTACACAAAGGATAAACAGGCTGAGAGAGAAATTAGGGAAAGAACACCCTTCTCAATAGTCACAAATAATATAAGGTACATTGAGGTGACTCTAAGGAAATGAAATTTTGGTATGATAAGAACTTCAAATCTCTGAAAAAATAAATTGCAGAAGATCCCAGAAGATGGAAAGATCTCCCATACCAATGGATTGGCAGGATCAATATAGTAAAAATGGCTATCTTGCCAAAATCAATCTACAGATTTAATGCAATCCCCATTAAAATTCCAACTCAATTCTTCACTGAGTTAGAAAGGGCAATGTGCAAATTCATCTGAAATAATAAAAAACCTAGGATAGCAAAAACTCTTCTCAAGGATAAAAGAACCTCTGGTGGAAACACCATGCCTGACCTAAAGCTGTACTACAGAGCAATTGTGATAAAAACAAAAAAAACTGCATGATACTGGTATAGCAACAGACAAGTAGACCAGTGCAATAAAATTGAAGACCCAGAAATAAACCCAAATACTTATGGACACTTGATCTTTGAACAAAGAAGCTAAAACCATCCAGAGGGGGGGGAAAAAAAAAACCACACAGCATTTTCAACAAATGGTGCTGGCACAAATGGTGATTATCATGTAGAAGACTGTGAATTGATCCATTCCTATCATCTTTTACTAAGGTCATATCTAAGTGGATGAAGGAACTCCACTTAAAACCATAGACGCTAAAACTTATAGAAGAGAAATTGGAGGAAAGTCTTGAAGATCTGAACACAGGGGAAAAATTCCTGAATAAAACAGCAATGTCTTATGCTGTAAGATTGAGAATCGACAAATGGGACTTCATAAAATTGCAAAGATTCTATAAGGCAAAAGACACCATCAATAAGACAAAAAGGTCACCAACAGATTGGGAAAGGATCTTTACCTATCCTAAATCAGATAGAGGTCTAATATCCAATACATATAAAGAACTCAAGAAGGTGGACTGTAGAAAATGAAATAACTACATTAAAAATGGGGCTCAGATCTAAACAAGGAATTCTCATCTGAGATATCCGGAATGGCAGAGAAGCACATGAAAAAAATGTTCAGCATTCTTAATAATCAGGGAAATCAATATCAAAACAACCCTGAGATTCCACCTCACACTAGTCAGAACGGCTAAGATAAAAAATTCAGGTGACAGCAGATGCTGTCGAGCATGTGGAGAAAGAGGAACACTCCTCCATTGTTGGCAGGATTGCAAGCTTGTACAACCACTCTGGAAATCAGTCTGGTGGTTCCTCAGAAAATTGGACCTAGTACTACTGGAGGATCCAGCAATACCTCTTAGGGGCATATATCCAGAAGGTGTTCCAACTGGTAAGAAGGACACATGCTTCTCTATGTTCATAGCAGCCTTATTTATAATAGCCAGAAGCTGGAAAGAACCCAGATGTCCCTCAACAGATGAATGGATACAGAAAATGTGGTATATTTACACAATGGAATACTACACAACTATTAAAAAGAATGAATTTATTAAATTCCTAGGCAAATGGATGAACCTGGAGGGCATCATCCTGTGTGAGGTAACCCGATCACAAAAGAACTCACTTAATATGCACTCACTGAAAAGTGGATAATAGCCCAGAAAGTTATATTACCCAAGATATAAGGCACAATTTGAAAAACACATGAAACTCAAGAAAAACGAAGAACATAGTGTGGATACTTTGCCCATTCTTAGAATTGGAAAAAAAACACCCATGGAAAGAGTTACAGAGACCAAGTTTGGAGCTGAAATGAAAGGATGCATCATCTAGAGACTGTAATACCCGGGGATTCATCCCATACCCGGGGATTCATCCAAACCCTGACACCATTGCATACACCAGCAAGATTTCGCTGAAAGGACCCTGATATAGCTGTCTCTTGTGAGACTATGCCAGGGCCTAGCTAACACATAAATGGATGTTCATAGTCAGCTATTGGATGGAATATAGGGGCACCAATGGAGGAGCTGAAAAATGTACCCAAGGAGCTAAAGGGGTCTGCATCCCTATAGGTGGAATAATAATATGAACTAACCAGTACAAGCCCCCCCACCCCCCGGAGCTCATGTGCCTAGCTGCATATGTATCAGAAGGAGGCCCAGTTGGCCATCAGTGGAAAGAGAGGCCCACTGGTCTTGCAAACTTTATATGCCTCAGTACAGGTGAACGCAAGTGCCAAGAAGTGGTAGTTGGTATGTAGGGGAGTGGGGAAGGGAGGGTATTGGGGACTTTTGGGATAGCATTGGAAATGTAAATGAAAAAATGCTTAATTTAAAAATAAATAAATAAAATGTACTTTACTTTATATTTTATCTGATATTCTTAACATCCAACTTGTATATATTAAAGCTATTCCAAAGTTAAGCGATTCTGCACTGCCATATGCATAGTGTCACAGTGCTTCACACACTGCTAACTTTCACTCTTGTCTCTCTTTTCAAATCAATGCCTTTTATCACATCAGGAATCTATGACCTTCCAAATCCCAACAGAGACAATTTACCATTATGTGATTTCTTAGATTTTGTTGCTGGAAAAAACACCATGACCAAGAGAAACATGTGAGGAAAGTGTTTATTTATTTATCCACCTTTTTTCATAGTACATTGAATGAAGTCGAGGCATGAAATTGGATGCAAGAACTCCATGAAAGCAAATGGAACAATGTTGATTACAGGCTTTATATTCATTGTGTATTCAGTAGCCTTTCTTATAACTCAAGGACAGTGTACCTACAGGTGCCACTGTTCACAGACAGTAGGGTAACCTCATATTAATCATTAATTAAGGACATGGCTTAAACACACAACCACAGATCAAAATGATGGTAGCCATTCCTCATTGAGATTCCCTGATCTAAACATATTCATGTTTGCTTTCCTGTTTGTAAGTACACATGTGTATATTACTTAATTTTTTTATATGATGAAGTACTACTTTTATTAAGATGAAGAATAACATAAGTTAAATATCATCTAACATTTTCTTACCATGAAAATTTCAATAAAGCAATTTACCTTTTCAGTTCTTTATAAAATTTGAATCTGGTCTATTTAAAATAACATAACACTTTGGGAGAAAGAAACACATTTGCAACCCTACACTAGAAGGCAAGATTGAGAAAATGTCCACAACTACCATGACCTTCCCCCTGATGCTGTGGTAGACAGGGAGGAAGGTGATCCAGACACTGCAGAACACCAGCATGCTAAAAGTTAGGAACTTGGCTTCATTGAATGTGTCAGGAAGGTTCCTAGACAAGAAAGCCAAAGTGAAGCTCCCCAGAGCCAACTGCCCAAGTATCCCAGGACAACGTGGAAGGCAATGACAGAGCCTTTATTGCAAATTATGACAATCTTCCCATGTTCAAATTGTTTATCTCTGTCAATAAAGGGAGGAGATGTTACCAACCAGATTCCACAGAGAAGTTGGATTAGGGTACAAATGGGAATGACCAACTTAGGTGCCCCTGTTACCAACATCCCTCTCATTTTTCTTCCTGTAGTAGTGAGCTTGAAAGCCATGACCACAGATATTGTTTTGGCCAATACTGTAGAAACAGACACAGTAAAAGATACTCCAAATATGGTTTGCTGCCAGAAGCAGGTGATCTGGTCAGGATGTCCAATGAAGAGCAGGGAGCAGAGAAAGAAGAAGACAAGAGAGATGAGCAGGATGTAGCTGAGAATGCGGATATTGGACTTCACAATGGGAGTATCCTTGTTCTTCACAAATGTGATGAGGACTAGAATTGTGATGGCCGAATAGTACACTGCCATGCAGTGTAGAGCCATCCCAAATGGATCTTCTTAAGCCATAAATGATACAGCACTTGAGAGACAGTAGGTTTGCTCTATGTTGGCATTCTTATCATCTGGACATTTCACACACTGTTCCATATCTGCTGGCAAATGAAAACAATCCCTTATAAGTTATCATAATTACATAGGTAGTAATTTTATATTCATGTTATTCTTAGGAAATATCAATAAATAAGTTGATGTTGAGCATCTATTCCCTTCTTTTTTGCTGTAGAACCAGTAAATTGAGATTTCTCTGTATTAACCTACACATTGTGATAGCAAAAACACACCATCATTGGAAGTGGAAAGAAAAAAAATATTGAAAAAAACAAATATATGATGAATAATAATATGCATAATCTCAGATTATTTAATTACTCTAAACATAAATCCACTATTCACAGAAAAGTGTGGTGTGCAGATATCAGTACTGGTGTCAGTTGATGAAATGCATCATGTGCTTTGTTTGCTCTATGGTTTGTGCCTTTGTCTGTATCTACACATAGGAACCAGAACATACAATTCCTCATTCAAACACTATTTGCATAAAGGTATATTTTCATTCTTGAAGCTGTAGACCTCATAGACCAATGCATGTACCTTTCATTTTTTTTACAATCTCTATCTTGCCAAATACACATTCCATGCTATATGGCATGAAGATTATGAAGGTTCATATTTCTCCCTCTTTCCTTAGCTAAGCTCTAAGCAATCTCTTGTTGCATTTTTGAAATCTTCACTCTTGTTCTAATTCTTTAAGAGGAAATATTCAATCCTTTGTCCATCTAACCTCTTAAAATATATTTCATTAAACAACTGTTACACTGAGCATGTGGTCCTTTTCACAGAGTAAGCTGGGTGATAGAGGGAAAGATTATGGACTGATCAGGTGGTCAACTTTCTATGTACAACAAATCAAAGAAAAATAAACATATGCATAGATTACATCTAAAATGTTTCTTTAAAACATTTTTTACAGGTTTGTCCTCCTAAACACTTTCTATATTATATAAAAGCAGTAACCATCATATTGTGAGAAAAAATGCCTTGTTTCAAGAAGACATTGGAAGTTATTTGCTTGGTCTAAAAGAAGTTGGCACTATTTAACTGATTATGTTTTAATTCATGGAGATTTTAGGTCTTAATTTGCATCCAGGCCATTTGATATTTCTAGTTTGGATAGAGAAGGTATTCAAATTCAGCAAATTTTCTTCTGTATGCAAGCATGTACCTCTGTCATTGGAAACCTCATTTTCTGGGCACTGAACACAATCAAAGCAGCAGTCTGCTGTTTCTTACTGAAAATTTTCCCTGAATCCCGCAGTACATATCACACTACACACAGAAGAGGGAACCTGAGGCAGTGCAAAAATATTATATAATATTCATGTGAGTGTGTGTATTTCATGTATTTATCATATGAATAATGACCCATAGATTGATATATAGGGCACTAACAGAAATGGCTATACATATTCCTCTGATAACCTGTATCACTTAACAATATCAGGCACATTTGTATTCATATTACCCTGCAACACACTAAGTGTCACACAAAAATTACTACATTATGTAGTATTATTTATGTATCATTCAGGTTGTTGCAATTCAGAAATTGTCCTTCCTAAACCAAAAAGAATGTTTAGTTGGCACAAGTTTTGTCTCTCATGATTTATAAATTACAAAAAAAGAATACTGTGGTATATGGAGGGAGAATGTAGGGTAAATAAAGAAAGAGTAGTTTGATGATTATGACCAAAATATTTTATATAAGACTCCCATAAAATTAATTAAGTACTCCTAAGTGTAAAAGAAAACCTTGAACACACTGTCCCTTTCTCTCTTTCACCTGCATCTATGAGGGTACTCCCTACACACCCACTCCTGCTTCATCACTCTAGATTTCCCCTCTAGTTTTCCCCTGTACTTGGCCATCAAGCCTTCACAGGACCAAGGGATTCTCCTCACACTGATGCCAGATAAGGCAATCCTCCACGGAGGACGGGAATTCACGAAGGAAGATAACATTTGAAATGTAAATAAATAAAAAACCATACAAAATATATAAATTAAAAAGAGAAAACCTTGAATCTATAGAAACATTTATGTTAACGAATGCATGTAGTACTTAATTAGGCTATAAATACGTTTGCACAAAACTAAAAAAAAATCACATATTTAAATTTTTTTCATTAATCATATGTACATATACATTATACTATAAATCCAATATATTTATATATTCCTGTATTGTAGGATATAAGTAATTGTATCACTGTGTTTATCTTGAAATGGATAAATAAAATTAAATAAAATGGATATTAAAATGAGTAGCCTGATTGGTGATATTAACAGTTGAATATATTAAAAGCATGATCTACAAACATACAAAACAAATATAAAACATGTTCTAACATATTACTCATAATTTTCTTCCTTTGAATAAAATTAGCATTTTCATAATGCTTAAATTCATAGAGTTTTTGTTATTTGGAAATATGTAAAATATTCTTACTGATAAAATATTTTCTTTACTTAAAACACTGATAATCTTCTTAAAGTAAGCTGATTGTTAGTTAAGATACACAACTATATAATGTTTTTTGAATATTGTCAGGGGGTATCTAATAAGGGCTTTTGAATATATTTCTTAATTATTCACTATATAAAATTTTATGCTCCTTTATTATGCTTAATTCCCAAAGAGTATTTTGTATGTTTTGTAATAACTTAGTAGTGAACATTAGACTTAGTATCCTCAGTTATGGATATTATTAAATATGCATTAATGATATTATAGGGTATAAAAAGATAAGAATAAAAAAGTTGAAAGAACAGATATATTAGTTAATTCTCAAAGTATTCAATAATATTAAGATGATTGATGTATAAATTTCAGTTAAGTATAAGTTATAAGGAGAATCTGTTAGGTATTTCATATGTAGTGGAAGTCATGCTCTTTTATATATCTGTGGAATGACAACTCTAAGGTTATTTTATAGCAGTTTTACACAATAGGACTCTAATTTAGTTCAAGGATGGCACTCAGAGATAAAACAATATTTATTTATTTTCATGAATACAAAATGTATCATATCATAGTGCTCAATGTGTATAAATACTTAAATTGTATTCATCTCTAAGGATCCCTAATATGTCAGGCATATTTCAAGATATTTAGACTGAAATTTAGCGTATCTCATATTACAAACTTTACTGCAGTTGAAATTTTATATTTCACACATCTCCCTTAATCATCACTATGCCCTCTTGTAGAATTTCAGCAAGTGAATATGAGCTTCTTCTGGTAATGTTTTTTGCTACTGATGAGAGCAACAAGAATCCTTATCTTTTACCCAACATGAGTTTGATGTTCTCCATCATTGGTGAAAACTGTCAGCATTTATTGAGAGATTTGAATCAAGAATATACACAAACAGAAGGACAAATGAGTTTTGTTAATTATTTCTATTATTTAGATGAATCATAGGTCTTACAGGAGCATCATGGAAAACATCCTAAAAATTGGCAATGCACTCTTCCATGCGACTGGTAAGAATTTGTGACACTAAAAGGGTTAAGAACATTAAATTACATTTACAGGTGCCTACCATCCTAGGCTGTTGCAGTCTTTTGGAAGTCATTTGGTGCACATGAACAATGGATTGAGATCCATATCATACTCATTAAAACAAGACTGCATGTCAAACATTCAGGTCTTTAATAATCTTGAATTTGGGTTTGCCCAGATTTAGAGGTGAGGCTCCATGTGCTTTTCTGCAGAGACATCCTCCATGTTGCTTGGAGCACAAAGAGTATTTCTTAAAATTTATTTTATTTTGCCTAAAATTCATGTTATGTACTTGATTTGGAGGAAAGAAGGCAGAGCACATATCATAGTGTCCTTCCTAATTATCAAGGCATTATGTGGTTTCTATTTTCCTTTAAGTTTTTCTATTGGGTGGCAATCTTAAGCTATCCACTACAATACTTTTTGAGCTTATAAAACAAAGTTTTCTTCTGTTTCACAGATAATATTCCATAGCTTCTTTCCAGTTGCTTGTCCCTTTATTTCTTATTGATATCAGATATCTGAGTCCATGTTATTCTCTGTGTAAGAGGTGATGGCCTCTATCCTATTTTCATGACAGAGAATAGTCTTAGAAGTGTTGCTGTTGTATATTCATTAATTTTGAGGTCATTTATTAGTAAACCATTCTTATCCTGGTTTTCCCCATTAATCAGATACTGATTTGTGATTCTTCAATCACTTTAAACAAGATTTGATATGGCATAGAAGTACGATTTATACAAAGCATTGAAGCACTTTTGAGTATCTGCACTCATCAATCTACATGGATGGAAGAACTTCCTCTTTCATGAAAATGTATGCAGTGGCAAATATGTTATTCATGAACCACAGATAATTGAAAGGCAATGGGATGACCGTTATACAACTATGCACCAACAAATATAATTTCAGTTTCTTTAATACAAATATCATATTAATCTAATATACTTTAAATGATTTTTGTACAAAATTCAACTTATTCTAATGAAACTAATTGTGACATGTTATAGCTTGTTTACACACAGGATTTTTAACCCAATGCATTATAATTGGCACGACATATTACTTCACTAATACTCAACATCCATGCAGGATTGTTGATGGTGATTCTTCCAAGGTTTCCCCTTAAAACCCTTAATCCATAATACTAGGCTTAAAATACAGGGTCCAATTTCCCTTCCAATTTTCATTGTCCCATATGCATAACTATACTAATATTGAATACCAAAATTAGAATTTCAATATTATATAAACATTTTACACCTGTAGGACCTCTGCAGTCTGAACTTATGAAAGCAGGGTTTACCACCCAGCCCTACCAACCTACATGCCTAACAGGAGCTCTTCCATAATTATAAACATAGGAGAACCCTTTGGCTGAATACCCATATCATTTTGGACCTCCACAGTGATAAGCACATGAGGTACATATCGAGCTCTTCTTGAGTACTATTGTCTTTCCAGTTTGAATCTCCAACTGAAAATATTGAAGATCTATATGCTTTCCCTAGACCCCAAAGCCAACTTGGCTCCTATTAGATCTGCCAAATCTAGAGACTGTGTGATATATGATGGCTGTACCAAGCAAAGACACTGAAGGCATGTCCTAACCAGATACAGTACTTCCTGACTCCCAGAAGGCCTTCTGTGTTGCCCGCCGCTTTTGTTCCCCCTGGTAAGAACACACTCAGGGCAACCGGAATCTTCTGCGGCACAAGCTTTATTGCTTACCCCATCAGGAGCCAGTGGAGAAGAGAGCCAGAGAGAGAGAGAGAGATGGCGGAGCCCCCTCCCTTTTATGGAGGACTGTCCTCCGCCTCGGACGTGTCACTCCCTGATTGGCTGCAGCCCATCAGCCAGAGTTGTCGTCACGGGAAAGGCAGAGCACATGGGGTGGGAAACTACCCCAGCGCATGTGCAGATGGTTTGTTTACTACTTAGAACACAGGTGTCAGTGCCATCTTATAATGGCGAATGTGAGGACGGCTCCTTACACTTCTGGAATCGAGGTCACACTATACTATTTGATTCCAAAGAGTACTGATCCAATCCCAGATACCCAGACAATTTAACAACAGAAATAACCAGATGGTGAAAGAAAAATGAAAGGACATAACCAAAAGAGGCCAAAGTAATTTGGCATTATCATAACCCAGTTTTCCTACCCTGGATACTTAAACATTCATGAATAGCAAGATTTTGACTAAAAATTTCATTTCATGAAGATGAAAAATACCTTAAATGAGGATAAAATAACACCTTTAAAGAAATACAGAAAACCACAGACTAACAGGTAGAAGCCCTTAGAGAGGAAAAAAAAAATCACTTGAAGACATGCAAGAAAATACAATTTATTTTTTTTCCATTTTTTATTAGGTATTTAGCTCACTTACATTTCCAATGCTATACCAAAAATCCCCCATACCCCCCCACTCCCCTACCCACCCACTCCCCCTTTTTGGCCCTGGCATTCCCCTGTATTTGGGCATATAAAATTTGGAAGTCCAATGGGCCTTTCTTTCAAGTTATGGCCTATTAAGCCATCTTTTGATACATATGCAGCTAGAGACAAGAGCTCCGGGGTAAAGGTTAGTTCATATTATTGTTCCACCTATACGGTTGCAGTTCCCATTAGTTCCTTGGGTGCTTTCTCTAGCTCCTCCATTGGGGACCTGTGATCCATTCCATAGATGATTGTGAGCATCCACTTCTGTGTTTGCTAGGCCCCGGCATAGTCTCACAAGACACAGCTATATCTGGGTCCTTTCAGCAAAATCTTGCTATTGTATGCAATGGTGTCAGCGTTTGGAAGCATATCATGGGATGGATCTCTGTATATGGCAATCACTAGATGGTCCATCCTTTTGTCACACTTCCAAATTTTGTCTCTGTAACTCCTTCAATGGGTATTTTGTTCCCTATTCTAAGAAGGGGCAAAGTGTCCACACTTTGGTCTTCATTCTCTTGAGTTTAATGTGTTTATCAAATTGTATCTTATATCTTGGGTATCCTAAGTTTCTGGGCTAATATCAACTTCTCAGTGAGTACATATGATGAGGTTTCCTTTGTGATTGGGTTACCTCACTCAGAATGATGCCCTCCAGGTCCATCCATTTGCCTAAGAATTTCTTAAATTCATTCTTTTTAATAGCTGAATAGTATTCCATTGTGTAAATGTACCACATTTTCTGTATCCATTCTTTTGTTGAGGGGCATCTGGGTTCTTTCCAGCTTCTGGCTATTATAAATAAAGCTGCTATGAACATAGAGGAGCATGTGTCCATCTTACCCGTTGGGACATCTTCTGGATATATGCCCAGGAGAGGTATTGCTGGATCCTCTGGTAGTACTATGTTCAATTTTCTGAGGAACCACCAGACTGATTTCCAGAGTGGTTGTACAAGCTTGCAATCCCACCAGGCTAGACAAGGCTGTCCACTCTCTCCCTACCTATTCAACATTGTACTTGAAGTCCTAGCCAGAGCAATTAGACAACAAAAGGAGATCAAGGTGATACAAATTGGAAAGGAAGATGTCAAAATATCACATTTTGCAGATAATATGACAGTATATATATATATATATATATATATATATATATATATATATATATATATATATATATATGTGACCCTAAAAATTCCTCCAGAGAACTCCTAAGCCTGATAAACAGCTTCAGTGAAGTCGCTGAATATAAAATTAACTGAAACAAGTCAATGGCCTTTCTCTACACAAAGAACCAACAGGCTGAGAAAGACATTAGGGAAACAACACGCTTCTCAATAGCTACAAATAATATAAAATACCTAGGAGTGACTCTAACTAAGGAAGTGAAAGATCTGTATGACAAGAACTTCATGTCTCTGAAGAAAGAAGTTAAAGAAGATCTCAGAAGATGGAAAGATCTCCAATGCTCATGTATTCTCAGGATACATATAGTAAAAATGGCTATCTTGCCGAAAGCAATCTACAGATTCAATGCAATCCTCATCAAAATTCCAACTCAATTCTTCAACGAATTAGAAAGGGCAAATGGCAGATTCATCTGGATTAACAAAAACCTAGGATAGCAAAAACTCTTCTCAGCCGGGCGTGGTGGCGCACGCCTTTAATCCCAGCACTCGGGAGGCAGAGGGAGGCAGATTTCTGAGTTTGAGGCCAGTCTGGTCTACAAAGTGAGTTCCAGGACAGCCAGAGCTATACAGAGAAACCCTGTCTAGAAAAACCAAAAAAAAAAAAAAAAAAAAAACTCTTCTCAAGGATAAAAGAACCTCTGGTGGAATCACCATGCCCGACCTAAAGCTGTACTACAGAGCAATTGTGTTAAAAACTGAACTGGTACTGGTATAGCGACAGACAAGTAGAGCAATGAAATAGAATTGAGACCTGGAAATTAACTGACACACCTATGATCACTTCATCTCTGACAAGGGAGTTAAAACCATCCAGTTGAAAAAAAAAAAAAAAAAACAAAAAAAAAAACAAAACATTTTCAACAAATGCTGCTGCCACAGCTGGTGATTATCATGTAGAAGAATATGAATTGTTCCATTTTCTCTCCTTGTACTAAGGTCAAATATAAGTGGATTAAGGAACTCCACATAAAACCAGAGACACTGAAACTTATCGGGGTGACCTTGGGGCAAAGCCTCCAATATGGGCATGGGGTGAAAATCCTGAATAGAACAGCAATGTCTTGTGCTGTTAAGATCAAAAATCGACAAATGGAACCTCATAAAATTGCAAAGCATCTGTAAGGCAAAAGACACCATCAATAAGACAAAAATGCCATCAACATGTTGAGAAAGGATCTTTACCTATTCTAAATCATATAGGAGACTAATATCCAATATATATATAAAGTACTCAATATGGTGGACTCCAGAAAAATCAAATAACCCCATTAAAAAATGGGGCTCAGAGCTAAACAAAGAATTTTCACCTAAGGAATAACAAATGGCTGAAAAAAGGTTCAGCATCCTTAATCATCCTTAATCATCAGGAAAATGCAAACCAAAAAAATCCTGATATTTCACCTCACCGCAGTCTGAATGACTAAGATCAAAAATTCAGGTGACAGCAAATGATTTGGAGAAAGAGGAACACTCCTCAATTGTTAGTGGAATTCGAGCTCATACAACCACTTCGGAAATAATCTGGTGTTTCCTCAAAAAATTGGACATAGTACTAAAGGAGGATCCCACAATACCTCTCCTGGGCAAATATCCAGAAGATACTCGTACCAGTAAGAATGCTCTACACATGCTCTACTATGTTCATTGCAGTGTTATTTATAATAGCCCGAAGCTGAAAAGAACCCAGATGCTCCTCAACAGAGGAATGGATACAGAAAATGTAGTACATTTATACAATGGACTATTACTCAGATATTAAATAAATGAATGTATGAAGTTCCTGGGCAAATGGATGGACCTGGAGGGCATCATCCTGAGTGAGGTAACTCAATTAAAAAAGAACTCACATGATATGTACTCACTGGATAATAAGTGGATATAAGCCCATAAATTTAGAATTCCCAAGATATAAGATACAATTTGCTAAACATATGAAGCTTGGAAAGAAGGAAGACCAAGGTGTGGATACTTTGCCTCTTCTTGGAATTGGGAGCAAGGCACACATGGAAGTAGCTACAAAGTTAGAGTTTGGAGCTGAGACAAAAGGATGGACCATCTAGAGACTGTCATACCCGGGAATCCATCCCATAATCAGCCTTCAAACCCTGACAACATTGCATACACTAGCAAGATTTTGCTGAAAGGACACTGATATATCTGTCCCTTGTGAGACTATGCCAGGGCCTAGCAAACACAGAAGTGGATGCTCACAGTCAGCTATTGGATGGATCGCATGGTCCCCAAAGAAGGAGCTGGAGGAAGTACCCAGTGAGCTTGGGGCATCTGGAATCCTCTAGGTGGAACAAAAATATGAAGTAACCAGTACTCCTCCAGAGTTCATGTCTCTAGCTGCATATGTATCAGAAGATGGCCTGGTAGGACATCAGTGGAAAGAGAGGCCCATTGAACATGCAGACCTTACATGCCTCAGTACAGGGGAATGCCAGGGCCAAAAGGTAGGAGTGGGTGGATGGGTGTGTAGGTGTGGGAGGGTGTGGGGGATTTTTGGGATAGCATTGGAAATGTAAATGAAATAAATACATAATAATAATAATAATAAAAATGTCAATCTAAGAGTACATAAGGAGGGACCCATGGCTACAGCCACATATGAAGCAGAGGATGGTCTAGTTGGACACGAATGAGAGGCTCCTGGTCCTGAGAAGGCTCCATTCCCCAGTGTAGGGGAATGCCAGGACAGGGAAGTATGATTGGTTGTGTTGGTGAGTAGAGAGAGGATGGATGGGATAGGGGGTATTTGGAGGGGAAACCAGGAAAGGGAATAACATTTGAAATTTAATTAAAGAAAATATCTAATAAAGTAAAATAAAGTAAAATAAAATAAAATAAAATAAAATAAAATAATACTGGGGAACAATAACTTCATAGCAGAAAAAAATTAAAGAAATCAAAGCACACAGAGGAATGCAGAAGAGCACTGCTCCCAAAGACAGCCCTGTCCTTATGATACTATAGCACATTGTTTCACAAAATGGATTTGATCATGTCCTCAGATAGGGCATTTGACTATACTATGTAGGTTATCCCCATATGATCAGAAGAAACAAATGGAAGCAAGAAGAGCAGAGTCAGAAGCAGATCTTAGACTGATGCCAAGGCAAGGCTGGGAGGCACAGCATGCTTTTGGTCTTCAAGGTTCCAGAGTGTTGTTCTCCACCTTCCTGATGCTGCAGTTCCTACAAATATATATTATCTTATGCTGTGGGGAGTCCCAACAATAAAATTAATTTTTTACTACTTCATAACTGTAATTTCCTAGTGTTTGGAATCGTGACATAATTATCTGACATACAGATAGTCTTAGACAACTCCTGTGAAAGTGTCACAAGGACTTGCAACATATAGGTTGCCAACAACAGTTCCAGGCATGAGTAAAACTAGCTAACCCCTTGAGTTTTACACTTTCTGCCTTCTGGAATTGTACTAGAATAGATACGCTCTGTTTTAGTTGTCTAAAGATGTGATCATTTGTAACACTAACTGGAAACACACATACCAAAGTGGATAAGGGAGTCCAATTTTCCTGTCCTGGAATCTTGGCAGGTCTTAGAGTCAGCTCTAATCAAATGGAAGAGAAAGGATGCTGGATGATTCCCTACTCAAAGTCTTTGGAGACAACAGGGAGTCTGTTTGTTTCCATGGAGAATGGGGGAGGAATTGTACTCCATTATAAAGATCCTTACATTCCCTAATTTTATGCCTGCTGGCCTATTGGAGTGTACTTTGTACTTTTGTTTGCTACATGTTGTGTTCTGTGTTCATGATTATTAACTCTAGGGTTCTTACCATACTTTCAAAATGAAATTCTTCCGAGTTTGAAACCTTTCATATTTGTCCTTTGTATACTATATGATTCTTTTAAAAAAATCAGTTCATAGGTCTTTTGTACCAACATCTAGCTTTTGAGAAAATACTTTTTATTGAAAATACATCTTTTCATTCAATTCAGAGATAAGTAAATAACATTTTCCAAACTGTTGTAAAGGGGCCCTAGGGACTTAAGGAGATCTGTCTACTTCCTTTCCATAAAGGTGAAGAAGGCTGACGTCATCATCTCACCCTGTGTGCGAAAGTCCATTATGGTTCAAAATTGCCACTTTTGAAGTCTTTAGCAAACTAAAGAACTCCTTAATTATACCTTAAATTCTGGAGAAACAAAAAAGTAGGGGATTTTGCTGTTTCACTTACAGGTGGAAAGAAAGGCTAAAAATATTACATCTTCCCCACCAGAAATTTCTGTTGGAGGGCTCCTTTAAAAAAATAAAAATAACAAAAGCTTAAGAAAATTTTAGAGACGTGATCACAAAGCACAGATTTGTTGAAAATATTAAAAGATTTTTCCGGAGGTCCCTGTGTCTGCCCTTCATATTTCCAGGAGGAAACCTCCATCAGAGACTTAGAAAGGCTGAATCTGACCTTTTGTTGACCCCACTAGCTCAGTTCTCTTCAGTGGACATTCACAAGGTCATTTTAGCTGTAGAAGACACATGTGAAATGAGTGATTCCTGAAGGTATGCAGGCTCACTTTTTGCTTCAAAAGACAAAAGAACCTGAGGAAGCCACATGGAACTCAGTCCAAGCCCACTGTGATGAGAGCCAGTCACCTACAAGTAAGTGCAAAGCAGAGATCTGGATGGTTGATGGCAGGGAAAGGAAATTCTTTCTTTCCTCAGGTGGTAGATAATTATCAGGAGAGGATCATTGATATTTACTGCTGTACCCCAGTCTCTGAGCAGGCTCAGATTCAGCACAGGATAGCTGTTAAGTCTGTGTGACTATTGGGCCAGACCCTTCTTAGCTCCAAGACACTTTACTGATGGCAAAGGGGAGATATTTCTGGAGCAGTCTTCAAAACCTAATTACTTAATAACTTTGCCTCGGGGTAAGCTGAGGCCAGCCAGTATATGGCCGATCTGAGGAGCTCTGATATTCCAGAGCAGAACGTGACACAAGGGACCAGTCAGGTCTAGGAGGAAAGGAACTAGTTTTTAGCGCCCCACCTCCCACTCCCAGTAGCATCAGTTCCTGAGGTGCCTGAGACACGAGAGTCCCTGTTAGACATGAAGTTGGGAAGAAGGCCGCGAAGCTGACTGTTCCTGCAACATCATTATCTTTGCTGAGGACTGAGTGGCTACTGGATGGTTGACAACAAGGAGATGAGGTTGCTTCTGGGAATTGGGAAGGAGACAGAGTCGGGCCGGTGATGTGTGGAGTGGAGTTTAGCATGTGGGGTCGTTTATTACTCAGAGAAGGGGCCTTGCAAGCAAACAGACAGTACTGTGGCATTAAGGATAAAGCAAACTTTGACCTCAATGGAGCCTGTGACTTTACTAACTTTAGGATGCAAATTGCACGGTTTGGTAAATTGAGGTCGCCTGGTAAGCAGATGTTCCCTGGTAGGAAAGCCTTACACGCTGACCTCTCTCTCTGGAACCCACCATAACAAGGAAAGAACAAACTGTCTTAGGTAAAGTTGTACTCTGATGACAACCAGCACAAGGCTCGCCCTTGACAGTATGGACACACAAGAGAACTAAAATGAAAGCAAATGGCTTGATTGGGAACACGGAGGGGGCATGACCTGGGTGCGAGGTAGCCAAGCTGACTAACCTCATAACGATGATGGGCCAGTTACTTGGTGACTGTGTTTTAGATTGCCTCAGATCATAGGCGGGAAGGATCTTGATCGTTCCCTCTTAACAATCTTATGATTTATATTTCTGTCCAGATTTTTTTTTCATATTTTTATTGATTATTGTTAATTTCATGTCATGAACCCCAAGCAAAGTCTCTTCTTAGTACTCCTAGGTCTGCCCCCACCCATCTGCCCTACCCCCTCAAAAAAAAAAAAAAAAGATAAAAAATACAAGTCCAGTTTGCGTTGCTTATGCACTTTCACACTGGAGCAAGGTCAAACTCTCAGTGACCAGACAAAAGGACTCAGTTCCATCCAGTTTAATGAAAATTTTATTTCTTCATAGATGCATAAAACTCCATAGCTTATACATTTGGTGTGCATGTATAAATAGTGAAGAAAATTATATATAAATTCACTGGTGTGCCTTCTTCATATGGTAGTTCTAACAGCTTTAATTTAAATATTATTACCTTTTAGTTACTTTTTAAAATATTTAACTTCCAAAGAGCAATTTCTATAGCTAATGTGCTAGTTTGGTTTCCTTTGGTTGTCTTTTTCCCTTTCTTCCTTTCATCCTTGAGGCAGGGTTTCTCTGAGAAGAACTGGCTGTCCAGAACTTTCTCTTCAGGACAGGCTGTCATGGAACTCACAGAGAGTAAAAGGCCTCTGCTCCCCTAGTAGGAGGTTAAAGGCATGCACCACCACAGCCCAGAAGTAGTTAGGTTTTTATCCAGCAATATATAATGTTTTTCCCCACATACTCACCAGTACTTATTGCTGTTTGTTTGATAGTAATTGTTCTGACTGCTGTTAGATCTCAATTTAGCTTTAATTTGTCTTCCTCTGATAGCTAAAGATGTTGAATGTTTTACATGTATTTATTGGTGACTTGTATGTGCTGTTTTGAGTATTATCTATTAACTCATTAACCCATCCAGTGATGAGATAATTTTCCTTAAGTTTTAAGGTTCTTTATAGATTTGTCCAGATTAATATTTTTACAAATGTGGTTGGCAAAGTTATTATTTTTATTTTTTTAACTTTTTCCTGTCCTGTAGGCTCCCTCTTCATTCTCCTTTGCCACTTGCTTCCTTTGGAGACTGGAAGCTTTTACTGTCATGTAATGACATTTGTCAATTCTTGTACTATTTTTTGAGCTATATGTGACTAATTTAAATTCCCTCAGACCTTAGACAGAAAAGAACTAAGCTTACTTCGTTTAACCTGACCTCACTCCCCATCTAGTTTACTAAATTTTTTATTCTTTATTGCTGAATAAACATAAAATAAGTTGCTATTTTGGGTCCTTTTCAGAAACTCCTTGATTGTGCATAAAGTGGGATATTGTGATTTTATTTTCCTTTAGCAGTTTGGGTTTCAAGTGTCATCTTAAGATCATGGGTCCAGCCAGGCTTGGTGGCTCATGCCTTTAATCCCAGTACTTGGGAGGCAGAGACAGGCAGATTTCTGAGTTCCAGGCCAGCCTGATCTACAAAGTAAGTTCCAGGACAGCCAAGGCTACACAGAGAAACCCTTTCTCGAAAAAACAAAAATCAAACAAACAAACAAACAAACAAACAAACAAACAAAAAGATGATGGATCCATTTTGAAAACTTTTGGTCAGAGTGAGGGACACAGTTTTAGTTTTATTCTTTGACATATAAATACTCAATTTTTTGCCAGCCCCATTTATTTTTCCTCTTTAGTTTGTTTACTTTCCTTTTTGGGGTTTTGGGTTTTGGGGACAGGCTATGTAGTGAAGAATGATCTTGAATCCCTTTTTTTCTTACCTCTACCTCCCAAAGTACTGGGATTATCCACATCAACATTTCTGGTTTTATTACCATTTCTTGAAGACATTTTCTTGTTCATCAATGAATATTTTTAACAGCAATGTGAAAACAAAATGGCTGTAGCTGTGGGTTCACCTCTGCATCCTTTATTTTGTTCATGGATTTTCTTTATTGTGTCAGCATGTGACTGTTACTATAGCTCTTTACTGGATTTGTTGTAGTAGTTGTGGTTGTTTTTTTCTTTGTGGAGACAGGGTTTCTCTGTGTAGCCTTGATTGTCCTGGAAATCACTCTGTAGACCAGGCTGGCCTTGGACTCAGAAATCCACTGGCATCTAACTTCCAAGTGCCAGGATTGAAGACATGCACCACCCCTGCCTATCATATTAGTGGAAATTTAAATTGAGTATTGTGATCCATCTATGCATTTTCCTTCTGTTTAGGATTGCTTTGGAAAATCAGAGAGGTTTTGTATTTAAATATGAATTTTTATTTTTTCTTTTTCAAGTTCTGTGAAGAATGGCATTGGAATTTTTGATGAGGATTATATTAACCTTGCAGACACTTTCTGGCAGAAGTGCCATTTTCACAATCTTAATCTTCTAATTTAAGAAGTGGGAAATGTTCCCATTTTCATGTGTTTGGTTTCTTTTTACAATGTTTTTCAGTTTTCATCACCTTGGATAGATTTATTCTTAGCTATTTTATTTTTAAGACTGTATGGTTTGGTATTCACAATGCAGCCCAGGTTGGCTTCCAAGTCACAGCAGTTTTCCATATATTAATTTTCTGAATGCTGCAATTATCACAGCACAATACCCCAAACCCAGGTCTTCCTTTAACTTTAAGAATCTGGAATGAATGGAGTTCTCCCCTCCTGATTAACTTGTCCTTTATCATAATATATTTTTATATTATAATTATATTTTTAATTATATTATTGGTATAGAAAAAACACTAGTTCTTATATCCTGACTATACATTATTTTGTTGAATTTATACATCTGATCTAAGAGCTTTCTAGAAGGTCTCTAGGGGTTTTTCATGTCAGATTATGCTATTTATTATTAAATTATGTGACTTCAAATTTCTCTATTTGAATCACTTTTATAATTTTTTTCCTTGTTCTCTAGGCAAGATTCTAATCAATGTATTAAATACTACTGGAAAGACTACATGACTTTGTTTCTTGGTTTTAGAAGGAATGTTTTCAATTTTCCAGAGTTTATTGTAATTGGCTATAGGTTAATTACATATAGCCTGTAAGGAAATTTTATATAGTTTATTATGTTACACTTACATATTATAATTACATTATCAATCACTAAATTAATTATATTATTTCTATATTTAAAACATATGTAATCATATTATCAGTAAATTATTAAATAAATATTATTAATATATAAATGTGTAATATATAAATATATTGTATTTTATATGATTTAATATAATTGGCTATAGGTTTGTTACATATATCCTAAATGGATATTTTTTATATGTTTTATTTTAACATAATCATATATTATAATTATATTATTACTATATCATATTACTATAATGTTACTATAATATATTATAACCACACATTATTATTGTATGATCAATTAATTATTAAGAATATATTATTAATATATTAATATATTGTGATTTATATGATTTATGATTATTGACTATAGGTTTGTTACATATACCCTACATGGAGATTTTTATATGGTTTATCATATTTCTCTATTATAATTATACTATTTATATTATTAATATATTATATTCTAATAATATTATTCTAACATTATAATACTATTAGTCATAAATTATAATTATGTGATCAGTACATCATTATTAATTTTATAATATAAATATATAAATATATAATATATACACATAATACAATTTATATTAATTATTATTGTTGGCTATCATTTTCCTATATATAGCCTACATAGAGATTTTTATATGGTTTACCATAACATATATTATAAGTATGTTGTTAATTATATTGTTAATATAATAATATATTCTCAGTCAATTATTAATTAACCATTATTAATATATTAATATAATATAAAAGTATATATTATAATTTATATGATTTATTATAATTGGCTCTATGTTTGCTGAATATAGCCTATATGGATTTGTTTATACGGAAATCACTTTTTTCTATCCATATTTTTTTCCAGAGTCGTACCAAGAAGGGATGTTGAACTTCGAAAAGTCCTTTACCTCAGCTATTGAGATAATCATGTGATTTCTGTCCCTGTTATATTTGCTCTAGAAGTATGTTGATTGGAATACTTAAATTAAAGTCAACTTGACCATGGGTAGGGGATTTTTAATGCGTTCTAAAATTTGATTATTAAGTATTTTGTAGATTATTTTTGCCTTTGTGTTTATCAGGAAAAATGGTCTAGTTTTTGTTGTATCCTCTGATTGTTGGAATCATAGTAATACCAGCTTTATAAAATGTATTTGGTAGTACTTCTTTTTTTTTCCCAGTTATTGGAAATAGTTTCAGAATTATTGCTCTTTTTTCCATAATGGTTTAAAATATTGATAGTGAATCAATCTGACCTTGGGCTTACACACATGCATAAAACCAAACACACACACTTTAACTCTCTCTCACACACACACACACACACACAAACCTTACACATATGAACGCACAAATTTATATTATATATATAATATACAACATATATTCAATATATATCATTATATATTTGTTAACATATTTAATATTCAAAATGTATATAATATATAACATATTATATATGCATATATATGGATGTGTGTGTATATGCATATATTTGAACACTCTTTATGTTTAACATAAGCACTCAAAGTTGCCAATGATCATCTTGTTTTTATGTCTTAGATTCGAAACATAAGTACTTGCATTTTCATTTGGATCTTAGGGTTTTTACATTTTTTTCCCAATTTCTTTAAAACTTTGCAGATAATTCAAGTACATGTTCAATGGCAGTTTAATCGTATAGTATTTTGGGAGGAGTTGAGGAGAAATGTTGAAGTCTACATGGGAAGAGTTATCAGGAAGCTTTACCTTTGAGTTTTATCTTACAACAAGCTGCTGTCTTTTTGTTTTTTATATGAGACTGAATGAAAAAAAAAGATAAAAAATAATTACAAGGAGGCTATGACTGCTCCTAATTAGTTGAGAGAACTAACAGAGACAGATAGGGTGTTAGTATTGAGCCCTGGCAGGCCTGGGACTCACTATACATATCAGGCTAGTCTCCATGTCATGGAGACTTTCCTGCCTCTGCCCCCTAAGTGCTGAAATTATTCTGTCTTAGTACCATTTTACTGGTTATACTGTCAGTCTTTGTAGTTCCAATGTCTTATTCAAAGTTAAGGAAGATATTTATGCTCCATACAGTATTGTGTGGTTTCCCTGCCTTTGCTTGACCTCACTAACCCTGACCTAATCAGGAGACAGGGACCTAGGACCTTTCCACACTGACCCTTAAAACCCAGCTTTCTTAAGCTGTGTATACAAAAGGTGCCTCCTGAAGGTGACATATGGTCAATTGGAGCTTCAAAAGGTAGATGTGGCTAAGGAGTATGAAACTTGAATTGAAGCTAGTGTGAGGAAGAATGCAACTCCTTTGTATCTCTCAGCATTTGAACACAGAAGTGAGTCTTAGACTCTCATGTCAGGGACAGAGATTCCAGAGAGAAAAATCTAGCTCCTTCCAGAGTTACTCAAAGTAGGCACAAAGTGGAGAAATTTGTGTGTTGGTGGTGGTCAGGGGGAGGGGGATTATCTATGAGCTGGTAGAGATACCCTCATCTGACTCTTGCAGGCTCAAATGATAGATGCTGGCTAACCCCACCCCTGAAGTGTCAGTAAGACTTGCCATAGGCAAAAAGCAGCCAGATTCTTTGCATTATTAAACAGGTCTGTGGGGGAAAGGAGGCAGCTTTCTGAGAAGGGATTCTTTTCTGATGATCTGTTAGGCCAGCACCATGAGGTGTTTGATGCATGGAGATATTTGACAAAGGGAGACAGCAGATCAGTCAACTCTAGGAGCAAGGGACAGAAGATATTCATTCTTGGTAGCCCCAGTTCATGAAGTACCTAAGTATAAGGTGAGGTGAATGATTCTGAATAGGTCTTTGAAAGTTCCTGTGAATGGGGGAGGCAGGAGAAAGGATGTGCAATAGAGAGTGCCAGTTGACATAACTGAAGCTTGGATATTCACTTGAAGGATGGAGACCAGGTGGGTGGGACCTAGGAGCCAGGGACATGCTGCAACCTACCCGGGGAAGCATTGTTTGCTGTGTGTTATAATGAGAGGGCTCATAGGACTTGAAGTCAGGCATTGTCATGGTAAAAACAATGGTGTGAATTATAATGAGCACTAGGTTTCAAATGTGTGTGGTAGGAGGTAAAAGCACTCACTGTGCAATCTTGTGTACCTAGTTCCATCCTAAAAAACCTTGGTAGTGGGAAGGAATCTCAGACTCCCAAAAGCCACCCTCTAGTCATCCCATGCACCACAACCCACTTGTACAGCCATATTCTCACATATTCCTCATACATACAATGTAATAATAATAATAATATTACTATTTTTATTATTAGTCATAATAATAGTAATTTTTCTAATAATAGTAATTGTAATAATTATAATAATTAAATCCTTATTTTGGGGATACAAGATATGAGAAATAAGGGTTAGCAGCTTGGTATGAAATGTTCATGTTGACCACAAAAGAGGAGAGTACCTATTAATGTGTGATCTAATTAATCACGTAGCCTTTGACCTAGGATGACAGGGAGGAGGGTTTCTGGCCACTAAAGAGCTGGGACAGAGCTTACCAACAGATTTCTTGGCTTAGGGTCTCAGAAATATGGAGTCTAACACCTATCTTATAAATATTTAATAAGGTACTTATTTAAAAAACAACAAAATTACTAATCTGTTCTCCCAGAGCTTTGAGACACTTCACCCCAATTTCTCTTTGTAATGCTTTGCTTAGTCTTACGAAGTAAACCATAACTGTACTAAGTAAGCTTGTAGATGATTTCAGCGTTGTCTACATTTAAGTGTTAATATGTAAACATTTATATGTTTCTCAAATTACATCATGGATATGTATCACATGCTCATCTCTTGGGTGATACAAACCCAGAGGGCTTCATTTGGAAGCCTATATATCTAGATCAAGGAAAGTAGAATCTTCTAAGGGTTCCATAGAGGCTTTTCCTCTTCCATGTGCCTGGATACTATAATCCTTTCAGGCTCCTTGTAGATAGGCTCATAGTTGTTTCTGAGTCACCAATACACAGGCTAGGTATCTCTTCACTTTTGCAAGGAAATGTTACAGGAGAAATGGGGTTGAGGTCATTTTCATGGCCAGTCTTTTAGAGAAGATGTCAAGAAAAGAACCTGCTTTAGGAAAGGGAAGGGAAATGGGAAGGAAGGAAAAGAGTCACTGAGGGGGAGAGGGAAAAAGGGTACAAGGGCAGAAGTTGAAATCCAGCCAGAGAAAGAAGCTCTCCAATGCCACAGTAGGCACAAGCCCTGAAAGCTGGGGAGACCAGTCTTTGAGCACTTTCTATGAATTCAGTGACTCTAAGATTTTTTTTTTTATCTCAACCCTCATCATACCAAAGGGAAAGAACAATACTACTCTCTCTCTCTCTCCTAAGTTCTTGTGGGAGATAAGCACACAGATGTGTGAGGGATGTTTAGAATAGGCCCTGTCTCCAGATATGGAGTGAACTAAGTATTGATTTCACAATAGAAACTCCTGAGATATTTTTTATGACATTCATCTCCTCATATAGTGTTTTTTTTTCCTTCGAGAAAAATTATTATGAAGGTTATAGCAAAGACAAAGTGGTAGAGGTGGGCATGAGGTCATTCCACTTAGTGGGTGTGACAAGATCAAGAGAGGAAGGGTTGACTGCAAAGGTTACTAATGGACACTCAAAGCTGGAGGGCTTTCTCAGGGAAACTGTAGCTGTTCCCCTTTTGGGGACCTCCATTCATTTGGAAACACGTGGATACCATTATTGTGTGAGGAGTGGGATTAGATGCCTGCACCTCTTTTAAAGTTTTAATGTTTGTATCTTATAATTGTGTATGGATATTTTATGTTCCTGTACACATGGCTGACTATATACATACATGCATGCCTGGTATCTGAAGAGGATAGAAGAGTTTGTTGGATCCCCTTGAACTTGATTACAAATGGTTGTGGGCACCATGTGGGTGTTGAGAATGAAACCTGGGCCCTATGTGAGAACAGACAGTACTCTTATCCTAAGAGGCAGTTTTCTAGTCATGTGTCTCTGCAGAAGGATAGGTGTTCCCAGCTGCAGTCCATGGAACTGCTCAGAACATGGCTACCTAATAGCAGAGAACATTCTGCAGGGATACTTGCGGGTAGGAATAAAAGCTTCCAGCTTCCACTAATTCCAAGTTCAGTAGCCACACAGGCCAGTGGCTAACCTACTAGAACACACAGTTCCAAGGAGTCTGCAAAAAGGATTTGTGGGCATGCTTTGTATAACTTTTGACATCTCTGTGCAGAGTTGGATGTGTACACTTATGTTTTGGTGAACAGACCATGTCTGGCATCAGGTTCTGAAAGCTGAAAGGACAGGAACCATATACATGTTAGTTATCACTCCCGTGTCTCCTTTCTCACGGAGGCCACCTCTCTGCTGCAGCTGGTCCAAGGAAACACCTGAGACCTGAGGCCCCAGGACCAAGAAAGAGCCGTCCAGTGGGAAAAATGGAAGCACCCATTAACTCTGCCCCACAGGGATCCTCTACTCAGCCTTGGAAATATGTCAGCCTGTGAAGCCTTCATCCAGCGCTTCAGGCAGTTCCAGTATGATGAAGCATATGAGCCTCACGAGGCCTTCTGCAAACTCTGGGGACTTTGTTTCCAGTGGCTGAAGCCTCAGTCACACTCTGTGGAGCAGATCCTGACTCTGCTCCTGTTGGAGCAGTTCCTGTTTATTTTGCCCAATACAAACACCAAGACCCAGAAGTTCAGCCTGGAAATTAGACAAAGATTTCTCACCCTGATAGAAGACCTCAAGAGAGATCACAAGAGGCCAGGATACAAGGTGAAGATTGGTTGTAGTTGTTTGTTCTCAGTCCAAAAATGGAGGCAGGCAGCTGGGTCGGGATGAGCCATTCTGTCTCTGTGTCATTCCACAGCCACTAGCCTTCCACAGAGCCCTT
Organism: Mus caroli; assembly: GCF_978045245.1. Classification (NCBI taxonomy): domain Eukaryota; kingdom Metazoa; phylum Chordata; class Mammalia; order Rodentia; family Muridae; genus Mus; species Mus caroli. The sequence goes on along the minus strand of NW_028227277.1, from coordinate 1,572,873 downwards.
TAAACATTCTCTTCTGCTGGATTCAGCAATGAGGTCACAGAGTCTCCACAGTTCCTGACTCCATGCCCACTCTACAACACCCAAATGGCAATGCCTCATTTATTATCAGTAAATGAATTTCTTGAGCAGCATCAGTTACTACAATTATCACTGTAGTGATGAGATATGTATTGCTTGGATCTTTATGGAACAGTTTGAAAAGGCAATGCCAGATAGTCTAGAAAACATATAAAAGGAGGGAACGGGAACATAGTTTATTATAAACTGTTATTGCTTCTGTATAAATGTGCTTGGACATTGTTTTACCTGAAGACACTTCAAATTGTCTTCCATGAAATGGTTCCATGCCTATATCTCTGATTACTCACTGTGGTAGGACAGTTAGAAGTTAACATTAAATTTCCTGTGCTATATACTCTTTATGTTTGTCATATGTTATCCTTAAGTGGATAGATGCTTTTACCTCCCTGTAACTACTAACCAGCAGCAAAGATATGAGCTTTGGTTAGGGTAAATAAGGACAACAAATGCGATGCTCTCCCTCCTGTTAAGAATTCATAGAACATCTAAGTGACAGGAAAATATGTAACAGTATCTGGTTCTTCCTAGGTTTTCCTGATCTGCATGATGAATATGGGGGGCGGTGTAGATGTCTGAATTTGTGAGAGCTTAGGAAGAGCTTTCCATCATGAGTGATACACATCACTGGCCCATTAAATTCCTATAGCTGTTCACATTAGCATACCCAAAAGGCCTCAGAAGAAAGGTAGTATTGCTTTGTGCTCAGAACCACTTCTCAAAGCCTCTGTACAGGGAAGGCCTGGATGTACACTGGACGGTGTCTGTGGGAGAGCAGCCAGCTGAGATTCATGACTTCAGCATGGGACAGGTGATGCTTTGCAGTTGCTTCAGCTTCAGGGCAGTTGACTGAATGGACAGGACTCTGCCAAAGGACTCTGCCTCCTGAAGGTAGCATGACTGAATGCTTTTGCTTTCTTCCTGTCTTCCTGATGTGTTGAAAATAGATGTCATCTTCAAGGGTCTAGACATGTCATGACCTGTATAGGATCCACATGCTCCCCTGGCTCTTGAGTAATTGAAATGTGGCCATTTAGGTATAAATCTGTTGTGAGAATGGAATGTATTTGACCTCACTGTCTCCTTTATGTGTGTTGTCTGTAGTGGTTACTGGAAAGGTAAAAGCTCCTCCCATTGCTCCTGGCCAATGATGTACTTCCTGTGAGGTAAAAGGAGCTGCATTTCAGTGGAATGATGGGTTCTGAAATTTTCTTCAGATCAACATGTGTGACATACTCCTGGAAGAACTGATGTAGATGAGTATGTTTGTCACACAATCCAAAACACCTGTGAGTCTACCCAAACTTCAGATAATAGAACCTGTCCAGGAAATCTCTGAGATCCCAGCACAAGGGCCACTGCAAAGCAGTTTCCATGATCCTGGCGAAAGCCAGACCTTTCTGACTATTGGTAAGGCAATCTCCTTCCCCTTCTGCTCTTTACTTCTGTTTGAAAGCTCGTGTTCTATGATAGAGTTGGGACAAGTTGGCATTATCAGTTCTCTAAACATAATAGACATGGTCAAATTTCCTCCCAAGTTACCTTCAAGCCTGTATTCTCCAGTCATAAATTATGCTGTGCTAGTTTTTGCTTCCCTCAGCAACTACTTTAGTTCTCCACAAACAGTTGGATGTCAGCCTTGTGACAAGAGATCTGGCTGTCCCCACTCCCTTGGTAGGCAGACAGAAGGAGGCAGTGTGACAATCCATGGAAAGATATTCAATAACTACCAAGTTCTCTCAGCATCAAGTGATGGTGTTTCATTCAATGTGAAGGAGTAGAGGGTATGAACAGAATGCAAGGTTAGCATTGGTTAGTGGCTTTAGCTAGCATGGGCTGTGAGCAGAGAATCTGAACAGAAAAATGGAGGAGGATTTTAGGAATAGGACTCTGTTTACCCAGGATGTGGAGGTTATTTGTACATGTCACACATTGTTGAATGTCACTGAAAATGATATTACTTTGTTTATTAAGAATTTTAATTTTTTTCTTGATTTTTGGTTCTTATTAGGGTTTAGTTAATTTTTTTAATGTTATACTGTTTTATTTGATTGTGTGTGTGTTGTGTGTGTGTTTTTAAGTATATGCTTAAAATTTTTAGGGTTATATTTGGGGGTCTAAGAGTTTTAGTGTTTCCAGGCAGTGGTGATCCATGCCTTCAGTCTCAGTCTTGGTAGGCAGAGGCAGGTGTATTTCTTAATTGAAGGCCAGCATAGTGTACAGAGTGATTTCCAGGACCTCCAGGGTATACACAGTGAAAAGTAGTCTCCAAAATCCCATGGAAGAAACAAAGAAAGAAAGAAAGAAAGAAAGAAAGAAAGAAGAAAGAAAGAAAGGAGGAAGGAAGGAAGGAAGGAAGGAAGGAAGGAAGGAAGGAAGGAAGGAAGGAAGGCAGGAAGGAAGGAAGGCAGGAAGGAAGGAAGGAAGGATGGAAGGGAGGATGGAAGGGAGAAAGCAGGGAGAGTGAGAGAGAGGGATGGAGAGAGGGAGGGAGAGAGGGAGGGAGGAAGAAAGGAAGGAAGAAAGAAAGAAAGAAAGAAAGAAAGAAAGAAAGAAAGGAGGGGAGGGAGGGAGGGAGGGAGGGAGGGAGGGAGGGAAGGAAGAAAGAAAGAAAGAAAGAAAGAAAGAAAGAAAGAAAGAAAGAAAGAAAGAAAGAAAGAAAGAAAGAAAGAAAGAAAGAAAGAGAGAAAGAGATAAATACAGTAAGTAAGAAATTTACTGTATGGAAATTTTTGGGTTCATTTATATAATTTTTTTATGAATATTAGGTTTTTTTTAAAAAGCGTTTTTAGGGCGTTTGGGCGAGTGTTTTATAGTTTTTATTTTTGGATTTTGGATTTTTTCAATTTTACTGTATATTTAGTGTCTTAAATATTTTAGATTTTTTTCTTGGCTTTATGGTTATATTTTAGGGTATTCTATTGTGTGTGTGTCTGTGTGTCTGTTCTTGAGTATTTTTCAAAAAACTTTGATTTTATTTTTTAGTTTAAGTATTTAGGGTTGCCGCCAGTCTGTAGTGACCCATACCTTTTATCCCAGCACTTTAGAGGCATGGGTCTTGGATGTCTGAGTTCATGGTCAGACTAATCTGCAGGGTGAGTACCAGGATAGCCAGGAAAACATAAAGAAATCTTGTCTCCAAATCTCAAAAAAAAAAAAAGGGGGGGGGTGGGGCTATTAGAGTCATTTTTAGATTCTTGAATATATAGAGACAGAGAGACAGAGAGAGCAAGAGAGGAGAGAGAGAGAGGAGAGAAAGGAGGGAGAGGAAGGAATGAAGGAAGGAAGCAAGGAAGGGAAGAAGGAAGGCAAGAAGAAAGGCAGGCAGGCGGATAGACTGACAGGTCAAAAAAGACAGACACAGAGAGAGAGAGAGAGAGAGAGACAGAGAGACAGAGAGAGAGAGAGAGAGAGAGAGAGAGAGAGAGAGAAAGGGAGAAAGAAAGAGACATGGAGAGAAAGAAAGAAAAAGAGAAAAAGAAAGAAAAACAGATAGAATGACAGAATTTATTAAATAAATGAATGAATGAATGAATGAATAAATAAATAAAAAATAAATAAATAAGTAAATAAATGTTTTAGGGATATTTCGACTTCTTACATATTCTTTTTAGATTTCTAGATTATTTGAAGTTTTGGAGTGTTTTTAAAGAGTGATTTAGAGTTTTTGTTTTGTTTTGTTTTGTATTGTTTTGTTTTCAGGCTTACAGTGTATTTTTATTGTTTTTTTTTTTTCTTTGTTGAAATGATTTTAGCGTGTTTTTGTGTTTGGGATTTAATTTAGCCTTCATTTGAATTCAATTTTTTAACATTTTACAGTATTTCTTACGGATTGTTTTTTTGTTGTGGTTGTTGTTGTTTTTGCTTTTTACTAAAAAAACATTAGGGTTTTATATTTGGTGTTTTATTGTTTTGGTTTGCCAGGCATTGTTGGCCCCTGCCTTTAATCCCAGCAATTGGGAGCCATTTGAAGGCTTTTGTTGTTGTTGTTGTTGTTATGTTTTTTGTTTTTTTTGTTTTTTGTTTTTTGGGTTTTTTTGTTTGTTTGTTTTGTTTTGTTTTGTTTACATAGGATCTACATGGTTTCCACAGAGTGATACAAGACAGCCAGAGATACACAGGAAAACACAACCTTCAAAACTCGAGAGAGAGAGAGAGAGAGAGAGAGAGAGAGAGAGAGAGAGAGAGAGAGAGAGAGAGAGAGAGAGAGAGAGAGGAGAGAGAAGAGAGAGAGAGGAAGGAAGGAAGGAAGGAAGGAAGGAAGGAAGGAAGGAAGGAAGGAAGGAAGGAAGGAAGGATGGATGGATGTCCCTGGCCATGTATCACCAAATAGCAGGATCCAGTCACCACACTGTGCAGAAGAGGAAAATCTAGTTTACCTTGGGTAGAGGGAGAACATAATGGCAGTGCATCATTTGATTCCATCTCTTCTTGCCAGTTTCCAAATATCGTATATACTATTGGAAGGAATACAAGATCAACATGCCCTTACAACAGGGTGAGTTGTTGTATGAACTCTAAGTATCCCTCATTGTTGTATTGGTCTGTAGATATCCATAAATAGAGATAAGAAAACAGCTGTTCTGACAACAAACTCTAGGAAGATTACATGCAGGTTAGTTTTAGATTTCTATTTTCTGCCCACTCTCCTCCACCCAGAAAGATGTGAGGTCCCACTGTGAGGTTGCAGTTGTGCTTGCCTGGCAATCTTGGTCACAGAGAATGGCACTAAAGTATTATGGCTTTAAATTCAAGTTTGAGGTGGCCTTGGAATGACAAGATGCTCTTGGGAATCCCATAGCTGGAAGCTATATAGGAAAGCCCATGTCTCCAAATCAGACTGTGGGAACTTTGCCTTCCACTCCAGGACCTTTGGGGTCTACCCAAATCACTGTGGTGGTCTCAGAGTCTTTGTCATCTGATCAGAAGTCTCTGGGAATTTCTTTATCTTCACCAGGAACTCTAGGCTCTTCATCTTCCTTAGAGGCTTTTGGACATTCCCTTTTTTCTTTCTTTTTTTTTTTCTTTATTCAGCATAATTCTTGTTTATTCTCTTTTTTAATATATTTTAATACATATTTTCCTCAATTACATTTCCAATGCTATCCCAAAAGTCCCCTATACCCTTCCCCCTCTCCCCCATTTCACTACCAACCCATTCCCATTTTTTTTTTTTGGCCCCTGTACTTGGGCATATAACGTTTGTGTGTCCAGTGTTCCTCTCTTTCCAGTGATGGACAACTAGGACATCTTTTGATACATACACAGCTAGACTCAAGAACTCCGGGGTACTTGTTAGTTCATAATGTTGTTGCACCTACAGGGTTGCAGATCTCATTAGCTCCTTGGGTACTTTCTCTAGCTCCTCTATTGGGGGCCCCGTGCTCCATCCAATAGCTAACTGTGAACATCCACTTCTGTGTTTGCTAGGCCCCGGCATAGTCTCACAAGTTACAGCTATATCAGGGTCTTTCAGCAAAATCTTGCAAGTGTATGCAATGGTGTCATCATCTGAAGGCTAATTATGAGATGGATCCCTGGATATGGCAGTCTCTAGATGGTCCAATCTTTTGCCTCAGATACAAACTTTATCTCTGTAACTCCTTCCATGGGGGTTTTGCTCCCAATTCTATGAAGGGGCAAAGTGTCTACACTTTGATCTTCATTCTTCAGTTTCATGTATTTTACAAATTGTCTCTTGTATCTTGGGTATGCTAAGTTTCTGGGCTAATATCCACTTATCAGTGAGTCCATATCATTTGAGTTCATTTGTGATTATGTTACCTCACTCAGGATGATGCCCTCCAGGTTCAACCATTTTCCTAGGAATTTCATAAATTCATTCGTTTTAATAGCTGAGTAGTACTCCATTGTGTAAATATATCACATTTTCTGTATCTATTCCTATTTTGAGGGGCATCTGTTTTCATTCCAGCTTCTGGCTATTTTAAATAAGGCTGCTATGAACATAATGGAGCATCTGTCCTTCTTACTGGTTTGCACATCTTCTGGATGTATGCCCAGGAGGTATTGCAGGATCCTCCGGTAATACTATTGTCAATTTTCTGAGAAACCGCCAGACAGATTTCCAGAGTGGTTGTAAAGCTTGCAATCCCACCAACAATGAAGGAGTGTTCCTCTTTCTCCACATCCTTGCCCGCATCTGCTGTCACCTGAATTTTTGATCTTAGCCATTCTGACTCGTTTGAGATGGAATCTAAGGGTTGTTTTGATTTGCGTTTCTCTGATGATTAAGGATGTTGAACATTTTTTCAGGTGTGTACTGGCTAGTTTTGTGTCAGCTTCACACAGCTGGAGTTATCACAGAGAAAGGAGCTTCAGTTGGGAAATGCCTCCATGAGATACAACTGTAAGGCATTTTCTCAATTAGTGATCAAGGGGGGAGGCCCCTTGTGGGTGGTGTCATCTCTGTGCTGGTAGTCTTGGTTCTATAAGAGAGCAGGCTGAGCAAGCCAGGGAAAGCAAGCCAGTAAAAGAACATCCCTCCATGGCCTCTGCTCAGCTCCTGCTTCCTGACCTGCTTGAGAACCTGTCCTGATTTCCTTTGGTGATGAACAGCATCATGGAAGTGTAAGCCGAATAAACCCTTTCCTCCCCCAACTGGCTTCTTGGTCATGATGCTTGTGCAGGAATAGAAACCCTGACTAAGACAAGGTGCTTCTCTGACATTCAGTATTCCTCAGGTGAGAATTATTTGTTTAGCTGTGAGTCCCATTTTTTAATGGGGTTATTTGATTTTATGGAGTCCACCTTCTTGAGTTCTTTATATATATTGGATATTAGTCCCTTATCTGATTTATGATAGGTATAGATTCTTTCTCAATTTGTTGGTGGCCTTTTTGTCTTATTGACAGTGTCTTTTGCATTGCAGAAGCTTTGCAGTTTCATGAGGTCCCTTTTGTCAATTCTCAATTTTACAGCACAAGCCATTGCTGTTCTATTCAGGAATTTTTCCCCTGTGCCCATATCTTCGAGGCTTTTACCCACTTTCTCCTCTATAAGTTTCACTGTCTCTGGTTTTATGTGGAGTTCCTTGATCCACTTAGATTTAACCTTAGTACAAGGAGATAAGAATGGATATATTCACATTCTTCTACATGATAACCACCAGTTGTGCCAGCACCATTTGTTGAAAATGTTGTCTTTCTTTCACTGGATGGTTTTAGCTCTCTTGTCGAAGATCAAATGACCATAGGTGTGTGGGTTCATTTCTGGGTCTTCAATTCTGTTCCATTATTCTACTTGTATGTCACTATACCAGTACCATGCAGTTATTATCACAATTTCTCTGTAGTACAGCATTAGGTCAGGAATGGTGATCCAACCAGAGGTTCTTTTATCCTTAAGAAGAGTTTTTGCTATCCTAGGTTTTTTGTTATTCCAGATGAATTTGCAGATTGCTCTTTGTAATTCGTTGAAGAATTGAGATGGCATTTTGATGGGGATTGCATTGAATCTGTAGATTGCTTTTGGCAAGATAGCCATCTTTACAATGTTGATCCTGCCAATCCATGAGCATGGGAGATTTTTCCATCTTCTGAGATCTTCTTTAATTTCTTTCTTCAGAGACTTGAAGTTCTTATCATAGAGATCTTTCACTTCCTTAGTTAGAGTCATGCCAAGGTATTTTATATTATTTGTGAATATTGAGAAGGGTGATTTTTCCCTAATTTCTCTCTCAGCCTGTTTATCCTTTGTGTAGAGAAAGGCCATTGACTTGTTTGAGTTAATTTTATATCCAGCTACTTCACCGAAGCTGTTTATCAGGTTTAGGGGTTCTCTGGTGGAATTTTTAGGGTCACTTATATATACTATCATATCATCCGCAAAAACTGATATTTTGACTTCATCTTTTCCAATTTGTATCTCCTTGATCTCCTTTTGTTGTCGAATTGCTCTGGCTAGGACTTCAAGTACAATGTTGAATAGGTATGGAGAAAGTGGACAGCCTTGTCTAGTCCCTGATTTTAGAGGGATTGCTTCAAGCTTCTCACCGTTTACTTTGATGTTGGCTACTGGTTTGCTGTAGATTGCTTTTATCATGTTTAGGTATGGGCCTTGAATTAATGATCTTTCCCAGATTTTTTTATCATAAATGGGTGTTAGATTTTGTCAAATGCTTTCTCCGCATCTAACGAGATGATCATGTCGTTTTTGTCTTTGAGTTTGTTTATATACCGGATTACATTTATGGATTTCCGTATATTAAACCATCCCTGCATCCATGGAATAAAACCTCCTTGGTCAGTATGGATGATTCCTTTAATGTGTTCGTGGATTCGTTTAGCGAGAATTTTATTGAGTATTTGTGCATTGATATTCATAAGGGAAATTGGTCTGAAGTTCTCTATCTTTGTTCAATCTTTTTGTGGTTTAGGAATCAGAGTAATTGTGGCTTCATTGAATGAGTTGGGTAGCATACCTTCTACTTCTATTTTGTGGAACAGTTTGTGCAGAAGAGAAATTAGATCTTTGCAGGTGTGATAGAACTCTGCACTATACCCATCTGCTCCTGGGCTTTTTTTGGCTGGGTGACTATTAATGACTGATACTATTTCTTTAGGGGATATGGGAATGTTTAGATCCTTAACTTGATCTGGTATCTGTCTAGAAATTTGTCCATTTCAGCCGGGCATGGTGGCGCACGCCTTTGATCCCAGCACTTGTGAGGCAGAGGCAGGCCGATTTCTGAGTTCAAGGCCAGCCTGGTCTACAAAGTGAGTTCCAGGACAGCCAGGACTATACAGAAAAACCCTGTCTCGAAAAACAATAAATAAATAAATAAATAAATAAATAAATAAATAAATAAATAAATAAATAAATAAATAAATAAAAATAAAAGAAATTTGTCCATTTCGTTAAGGTTTTCCCGTTTTTTTTTTAGTGTAACCTTTTGTAGAAGGATCTGATAGTGTTTGGATTTCTTCAGGATATTTTGATTATCTTCCTTTGCATTTCTGATTTTGTTAATTAGGATGCTGTCCTTGTGCCCTATAGTGAGTCTGGCTAAGGGTTTATCAATCTTGTTGATTTTCTCAAAGGACCAACTCTTCGTTTGGTTAATTCTTTTAATAGTTCTTCTTGTTTCCAGTTGGTTGATTTTGCCCCTGAGTTTGATTATTTCCAGCTGTCTAATCCTCTTGGGTGAATTTGCTTCCTTTTGTTCTAGAGCCTTTAGATGTTTTGTCATGCTGCTAGTGTGTGCTCTCTCTAGGTTTTTTTTTTTTTTTTTTTTTTTTTTTTTTGGAGGCACTCAGAACTATGAGTTTCCCTCTTTGAAATGCTTTCTTTGTGTCCCATAGGTTTGGGTATGTTGTGGCTTAATTTTCATTAAACACTAAAAAATCTTTAATTTCTTTCTTTATTATTCCTTGACCAAGGTATCATTGAGAAGAGTGTTGTTCAGTTTCCTCGTGAATGTTGGCTTTCTATTATTTATGTTGTTATTGAAGATCAGCCTTAGTCCATGGTGATCTGATAAGAGGCATGGGACAATTTCAATATTTTTATATCTGTTGAGGCCTGTTTTGTGACCAATTATATGGTCAGTTTTGGAGAAGGTCCCATGAGGTGCTGAGAAGAAGGTATATCCTTTTGTTTTAGGATAAAATGTTCTGTAGATATCTGTTAGGTCCATTTGTTTCATAACTTCTCTTAGTTTCACTGTGTCTCTGTTTAGTTTCTGTTTTCACGATCTGTCCATTGATGAAAGTGGTGTGTTGAAGTCTCCCACTATTATTGTGTGAGGTGCAATGTGTGCTTTGAGCTTTACTAAAGCATCTTTAATGAATGCGGCTGTCCTTGCATTTGGAGCATAGATAATCAGAATTGAGTGTTTCTCTTGGAGGAGTTTACCTTTGATGAGTATGAAGTTTCCTTCCTTGTCTTTTTTGATAACTTTGGGTTGGAAGTCGATTTTATTCGATATTAGAATGGCTACTCCAGCTTTTTCTTCAGACCATTTGCTTGGAAAATTGTTTTCCAGCCTTTCATTCTGAGGTAGTGTCTGCCTTTTTCTGTGAATTGTGTTTCCTATAAGCAGCAATATGTTGGATTCTGTTGGGGCAGCCAGTATATTAGTCTATGTGTTTTTATTGGGGAATTGAGTACATTGATGTTAAGAGAAATTACATAAAATTAATTGTTGCTTCCTGTTATTTTTGTTGTTTAAAGTTAGGATTCTGTTCCTGCAGCTGTCTTCTTTTACGTTCGTTGAAGGATTACTTTCTTGCTTTTGTTGGTATTAGTTTCTGTTCTTATATTGGTGTTTTCCCTTTATTATACTTTGAAGCGCTGGATTCATTGAAAGATATTTTGTGAAATAGGTTTTATCATAGAATACTTTGGTTTTTTCCATCTACAGTAATTGAGAGTTTTGCTAGGTATAGTATCCTGGGCTGGCATTTGTTTCCTCTTAGGGTCTGCATGACATCTGTCCAGGATCTTCTGGCTTTCATAGTCTCTGATGAGAAGAATGTTGTAATTCTAATAGGCCTGCCTTTATATGTTACTTGACCTTTTTCCCTTATTGCTTTTCATATTCTATCTTTATTTAGTGCATTTGTTATTCTGATTATTATGTCGGGAGTAATTTCTTTTCTGGTCCAGTCTATTTGGATTTCTGTAGGCTTCTTGTATGTTCATGGGCATGTCATTTTTTAGGTTTGGGAAGTTTTCTTTTATAATTTTGTTGAAAATATTTGCTGGCCGTTTAAGTTGAAAATATTTATTTTCATCAACTCCTATTATCTGTAGGTTTGGTCTTCTCATTGTGTCCTGGATTTCCTGGATGTTTTGAGTTAGGATCCTTTTGCGTTTTGTATTTTCTTTCTTTCTTTTTTTTTTTTTTTTTTTTTCTTTTAGATTTTTTTTTTTTTTTTTTTTTTTTTTACCTGTCCTGAGATTTGGAGCCTGTATGCACAATGTAACTTTTAACTAATCTCTAATATCTTGGCCAGTCCTTGATTTACCTGGGCAAGGAAGGCAGATCCATTACCTCGGGAAGATTTCTTTTAGGATCTTTTTGGCTATCACATTGGCCATCTCAGTCTTTTAACTGTAAGGCCATTCGTGTACCAGCTTGAACTCTCAGACCAAGAATGATCTGATCCTTCAGATCATTTTGAGTACCAGTTTTTTCTATCAGAATGTCAGCGCAGGGATGAATATGTGAAGTCTTGGGCAGTAGGGTAGAGATTGAGGACAGCAGGTGGAGCGAAGTTCACTAGTTCAGTTAACAAAAAGCTCTGATAATGTGTCACAGGAGCGTTGGTAGTCATCTATCAGTCAGGAGGGTTTTGGATAATGCTTTTAAGTGTGTGGGGTGCCACTACAGTTATTTGCTGTCCCAAAGTGAGCTTATCAGCATCTTTGATAAGTAGAGCTATTGCAGCAGTAGCTTGTAGGCAAGAAAACCACCTGCTGGCAACAGGGTCTAACTTCTTGGATAGGTAAGCCACTGGCCTTTTTCAAAGTCCTAAAGTCTGAGTAAGGATTCTTTTGGTGACCCCTGATCTCTCTTTTACATAAAGAGTGAAAGGCTTGGTTAGGTCAGGCAAAGGCTGGCCATCATTAGGGCCTTTTTTATTTCACTAAAGGCTTTCTGGTGATCTGGGGTCTACACAGACACTTCCTCTTCATTGGTTAGGGGGTACAACGGGCAGCTAAGGTAGCTAACCCAGGTATCCCGAGCCTGCAGAAACCAGCGGTGCCCAAGAATTTTCTTACTTGCCTTGGTGTAGTTATAGACTTTTTTTGTTTTTTGTTTTTTGTTTTTTTGGCTTTATTTAGCCACTGCTTCCCATCAAGAAAGGTGTATTTTAAATAAGTAACTTTAATCTGACACAGCTGAGCCTTTTTAGCTGAGGTTCGGTCTTCTGTTGCCCAGATTTCTTGTCTAGATCTTGTCTTTTTCTTTTTCTCTTATCACTGTGGCCAAGATTCTAGTCAAATTTCTCTCTTGTTTAAGATCCCTCTTATCTTCTCTTTTTTTGCCTCTCGCCTCTCTCTTTCTTTCTCTCTCTCTCTCTCTCTCTCTCTCTCTCTCTCTCTCTCTCTCTCTCTCTCTCTCTCTCTCTCTCCGTTTGTAATATGCCTTTTCTGCCTCTTACTTACTGGTTTTACTCAAAATATTTTTCATTTGGGGTATCTCTCTCATCTCGGAACTCTCTAATCTCTTTTATCTCTATTTTTAGTATTATCTATTTCTTCTCAGTCTGCCGAAGCTTTGCTTTTTCTTACAGTCTAAGCTCACATTTTTCTAGACCTCTATATGCATTTGTCAGAGCCTGGAGATTAGACTTGTAGGTGCTCTTTACCTGGGACAGAAGTTTTAAGTGGGCAGATGTCTCCCTTTCTGTTAGCAGCATAGGGTGAGACCACCCTAGAAGAGAAAACATGTGAGGCAGGGAAGGGAAGGCAGCTCTCACAGATGGCTGCACCAGGCCAACTCGGGGATGCAGGGGAAGGCGGCAGAAGAGGTGACTCTAGTTGGCCCTAGGAAGCCAGGAGAGGTCAGCGCTGGGGGACTCCCCGCAGGCCTCGCCCCTCTTTCTTTTCTTGCAGGTCCCACAGGTGGTGAAATGTGTGGTGATGATGGGGCAGGCATCCTGGGGAATCCTCCATATCGGTGTTCCTGGGCCACAGTTTCCCACGTAGCGCCTTGTCTCGGCCAGTGCATGCCACTGTTGCTGAAGTTCTCAGTCCGACCCTGTAGCTGCATGCAGCTCCAAGGGGTCTTTCGGGTTTCCTGGGTCATGCAGATCTCCGAGGAACCTCCAAATGAAAGAACCTAGTGGGGAAACCCCCACTCAATTCCTGTTCGGTGTGCATCCAAGAATCACGAACAGACGACCATCTTAATGTAAAAGCATGAGGTAATTTAATGACGGAGCTCTGGGCCGACACATATCTTCCACAGGAGACAGAGGTGTCGACCACATGGTGGAGCCATAATAGAGGAGCTCCGGGTCGAAATTATCTCTCGCAGAAGACAGTGGTATCGACCTGTATTTTCTTTGATTGTTGTGCCGATATTCTCTATGGAATCTTCTTCATCTGAAATTCTCTCTTCAATCTCTTGCATTCTGTTGCTGATGCTTGCATCTATAGTTCCAGATTTCTTTCCTAGGGTTTCTATCTCCAGCGTTGCCTCACTTTGGGTTTTCTTTATTGTGTCTACTTCCCTTTTTATGTCTTGCATGGCTTTATTCAATTCCATCACCTGTTTGGTAATGTTTCCCTGCAATTCTTTTAGGAATTTTTCTGTTTCCTCTTTAAGGTCTTCTACCTGTTTACCTGTGTTCTCCTGTATTTCTTTAATGAGTTATTAAAGTCCTTCTTGATGTCCTCTACCATCACCATGAGTTATGCTTTTAAGTCTGGGTCTTGCTTTTTGGATGTTTTGCGGTGCCCAGGACTAGGTGATTTGGAGTGCTACTTTCTGATGATGGTTAGTGGAATTGATTTCTGTTAGTAGGATTCTTATGTTTGCCTATCGCCATCTGGTAATCTCTGAAGCTAGTTGTTATAGTTGTCTGTGATAGGAGCTTGTTCCTCAGGTGACTCTGTTAGCCTCTATCAGCAGACTAGCTCTATCCTTAGCTTCAGTGGTCAGAGTACTTTCTGCAGGCAAGCTCTCTTCTTGCACAGAAGGTGGCCAGATATCAGTTGTTCGAACCTGCCTGGCAGAGGTTGTGTTCCACTCACCAGAGGTCTTAAGATCCCTTGGAGGGTCCCGTGAGGAACTTGGGGGTGTCTGGAAACTCCACGTGAAAGGAACCCCAGTGCTAGGGTGGACTGGAAGGGACTTTTGCCCCTGTTTAGGCTGGGTATCTGCCTCCCTAGTTAATGAAATCTCAGGTCCTGCGTGAATGGATTGGTGCAGACGCTGTGTTCCACACACCAGAGATCTTAGGATCCCTGGGGGATCCTGTGTGCATCCTTGCAGGTGTCAGCAGACTCCCCGGGCAATGCACCCCAATGCTGGAGTGGACCCGAAGGCTTATTTTATTTCTTAATTTCTTTATATTTCTTTTCTTTTCTTTCTTTCTTTCTTTCTTTTTTTTTTTTTTTTTTGAGTTTTTTGGAGACTGTTTTTCTCTGTGTATCCCTGGCTGTCCTGGAGCTCCCTCTGTAGACCAGACTGGCCTTGAACTCAAAAATCCCCTACCTTTTCCTCCCAATTGCTGAGTTTAAAGGCATGGGCCGCCATTGCTTGGCAACACTAAAACTATGAAACACCAAAATTAAAAACACTCAATTTTTAAATAAGTATTCAAGAACAAGAACAGCAAAATAACCTAAGAAAACCACTAAAATACAAAAAAAACCAAAAAACAAAAAAACAATAAACAAAAAATAAAAAAAAAACCCTGAAGGATAAATAAAACCTCAAAACCCTAAAACACACTAAAATCATTTAAAGAAACAGAAAAAAATACTAAAAATACACTAGAAGCCTGAAAAAAAAGACAAATAAACACTCTAAAACACTCTTCTAAAAACCCTACAAACACTAAAAAAAATCCTAAAAATCTTTAAAAAACACACAAGAAGCCAAAAATATCACTAAACCTTTTTTTCTTTTCTTTCTTTCTTTCTTTCTTTCTTTCTTTCTTTCTTTCTTTCTTTCTTTCTTTCTTTCTTTCTTTCTCTCTCTCTTTCTCTCTCTCTCTCTCTTTCACTCTCTCTTTTCTTTCTTTATTTCTTTCTTTCTTCTTTTTTTTTTTTTTTTTTTTTTGAGTTTTGGAGACGGGGTTTCTCTGTGTAACCCTGGCTGTCCTGGAGCATCCTCTGTAGACCATGATAAAATTGAACTTTTAAATCTATCTACCTCTGCCTCCCAAGTGTAGGATTAAAGGCAAGGTCACCACTGCCTGCTAACACTAAAACTCTTAAGCCCCAAAAATATAATTCTTAAATTAAAAAAAAGAAAAAAAAACTCAAGAAAACAAAAAAATAGAAACAATAAAATGCTAAAAATACCCTAAAGCCTAATAAGAACTGAAAATCACTAAAACACTGGACCAAGTAGCACTCTGAACCCAAAAGAAGGGGCTCCTCAGCGTCCCTCCTCATTCAGAAAGCTTGGATGATTGCATTGCTACCTCAAGCAGAACTGAGGTAGATCAGAATGAGATCAGATCAGGTGAGGAAGATCAGAACTGGCCAGTGCAGGCACAAGGACAGCTTCTCCACGGGCTCTAGACTGGCCCGTGCAGGCTTGACGACAGCCACTTTCCAGCTGAGGACTGACGCGTGCAGGCGCAAGGACACTCACTTTCAAGGCTCAGGACTGGCCCTTGCAGGCATGAGGACAGCTGTTCTCGAGGTTTGCTTGATTCCTGAGGCCAATGGCCACT
Source organism: Mus caroli (assembly GCF_978045245.1). Taxonomy (NCBI): domain Eukaryota; kingdom Metazoa; phylum Chordata; class Mammalia; order Rodentia; family Muridae; genus Mus; species Mus caroli. Next base: position 1,557,412 of record NW_028227277.1, on the reverse strand, counting down.
CTAGTTCTGTGTGCTTGGCCTTCAGGACACGTTCACAGTTCTAGGGAGAGAGAGCCTCTCTCAGAGGAAGCTGCTTAAGTGTTTATTTTATTTATTTATTTATTTATTTATTTATTTATTTAGCCTCGAGTAACCATTTGCAAGTACATTTGCTGCCCCTTTCATGGGCAGTGGCCCATTTCATGTTTCTTGAACAAAGTCCTTCACAATTAAATGGCCAGATGTGTGGAGAGGTGGCAGCAAGTCTCAGCCTGGACTTTACCCTCTGACCACAGACCGTCGGTTTCCCAGCCTCCACAGCCTGGGACCCCCTTCACTGTCCCCCAACCAGATGGTAACACCTTACCCCAACAGGGTCAGCACTTGACCAGCAGAGACCCGAGGGACTTTGCTACTCCGGGGCCCCTTAGACCCACTGGGTAAATGTTCAGGTTCCCAAATCCCTATAAAGACCAGAGATTCAAAACACCTGATGCGCATGTGACAGAAAAGCTACTGAAACTCAAAGCTCTTGTCAAGGCTTCGGCCAAGAAGAGGACCTCGGACCCTCTGAAGGATCTAAAAAAGAACAAAAAAATGGAAACTTACACTTCCTCTGAAGGTTCCTGAGAGCAAGAGTCACCCACTGACCAGGGATACCAGACCATCTGTTTTACAGCCCGCCACCAGAAAAAGAGTAGCCTCCTCTTCTGTGCCCATCCCTGGGAAGGTGACAAGAAGCCAGTCTATATCCAATGTGTTTGAAGAATCTATGGATTTTGACCAGTTGGGTGCCAGAGTGCCTGCAACATCTTTTAAACATGGGGCAGGAGATGTCAGTCAAAAGTTCAAAGATGATCACACAGTGCATGGGCCATCTTCTGCTGGACAACATGGACAGGTAAATTCCCCGCACATTCAAGGTTCCCCACACCCTTCCCGATTTAGCCAGGAAGATCTGGGATCTTCCACTTCGCCCCAAGATGCTCAGGGACTGTCGCTATCCACCCAACATGCTCAGGGACTGTCCCTATCAACCCAAGATGTTCTGGGTTAACCAGATATTTCCAAGAGTCTATGGGACATTCCACTTCTGCCCAAGCATCCCAAAGACTTCCCACTTGTGCTGAAAGGAAAATCATACATGCCTCCTCTTCCATAAGGAGTTCTAAAAGGATGTCCCCTACCCTACATAACTCTCATCTTTTCAATTCTCCTCCAAAGCATGTTGGACAAGACTCCTCTGTTCAAGGGGACCTACCACAGGCCCCATCAGACAAGGAGGGATCCAAACCTCCTTCTCCCAAAGGTAACGTCAGAGATTTCTCCTTTGTCCCAAATGCACCGAGTTCCATCTCCTTTTCCCAAGAGAGTTCAACATGTTTGACAGCTGCCAAAGCAGAGCATGGAGATAAGTCCTGTAACAAAGAGAGCCAAAGATGTTCCCCTTCTCCCCCAAAGTGCTCTATGCAATCTGCTTCTAGTAAAGTTAGTGTGAGACCTGACCCTGCTGACCAAGGGGATTTCAGAACTTCCCCTTTAAACCAAGAGGGCTTTCAAAGTCCTCTACCATTAAAAAACGGGCTTGGATCATCTCTTACAGTCCAAAGGGAAAGAAATGCAAACATGATTCCCCAAGTGAGCCTCAAACCGCTCATATCTGCCCAATCAGAGACAAAAATTTCCACACTTATACCAGGAGTTCAAGGACCTTTGCCATCCTTAGAAGGGGCTCTTGAGAGTTTCACACATAGGCTAGATGTGATAGAAACTCCCGAGTCGTCCAAAGGGACTCTTGTGCCTTCTGCACAAACACAAAGTGAACTAGAACCATCAACATCTTCGCCAGGGGTTCTGAAACCTTCTCTATCTGTAAGGGGGCCACTTGGATTATCCCCCTCTATGGAAGAGCATCAAAGACATGTTCTTAAATCTGCTCTCCCACAGAAAAGAAGATTAAATCATTCTCCTGCTATGAAAAGTGACCCTGAACATTCTCATTCTAGCAGAGGACTGAAAGATGCTCTCTCCAAACAATGGGTCCTCAGAAAGTCCCTATCTGATCAAGAATTATTCAAATATCCCCCACCAGCCAAAAGGGCCCTCCTGACTTGTCATCAGGTCCCAAACAGCCGAGATTCTGCCAAAATGCTTCCAGGGAGCCAAACAAGCTCCATCTTTGTACAGTGTGCTGAGACCATACAACCCTCCATGCAGCCCTTGGGGGCGCTGGTACATTATGTATCTGTAGGAGAGGCTGTAAAGAAGTCCCCATATACACCAAAGATGCTAGGATTTCCAAAACCTGTACAGGATTCTCTGAGTATTACCCTATCACATAAAGGGATTGTAGGACAGGATACCTCTACAAAAGGAATTATAGCCACAGTCCCATCTTTAGAAAGGACTCGTGGTTGTGACACATCTACAAAAGATGTTCTAGGACAGATTCCATCTGTACAGAAGGTTCTGGATCCAATCCAATGTGAACAAGGTGCTATGGGACGTGATTTGCACACACAAGAGTCTGTAGCATCCTGTACAGTTAAGAAGGGAATTCCTTGGATTCTACCTGTGCACAAGAATCCATAGGACCTCCCCAAATTTCACAGGAGACTATGAAAACTACCCTATCTCCTCAAGAGGATCAGCCATCTTCCCCAAATACACAAGATGCTACAGACTCTTATTCACATGGACAAAGGGCCGTTGGTCCTTCTCCATGCCAACACATGTCTCCAGAATATCTTCCAAATGCCCAGAAAGCTCTGGGTTCTACTTCATCTTCAAAAGGCCCCGTGGAACCTGTTTTGACCATCAAGTTGGCTAAGATACCTGATACTTCTAGACAGAAGTTGTTATCCCCTTCTCCAGCTGAAGATAGTTTTCTTGGAAATTCCATGAGTACACAAGTAGGGCTAGAAATCTCCCTACCTGCCCAAGAGTCTCTTAGATCTCTCAAATATGTCCATGATGCTCTAGGAGAGGCCACATCTACAGAGGTATCTCTAGGCCCTTCCCCTCATTCTGAAGCCACAGTCAAGTCTTGCACAGGTACACAAGACACATTAAGACCTTCCCCATCTGTGCAGATGTGCATAGGATCTACCATATCTGAACAGGGCACTTTACAATTATGCAAGTCCCATTTTAGCAGAAGTTCTGGAGTCTACTTTGTCAAAGTGTTGTTGAATGTAATATGATTATTAGGATGTTTGGACTCACATACAAGTAATGTTACTCATCTTCCAGAACTGCTGTTAAGAACAGTAAGATTATACTATACATGTCATGTATTATTCCTTTTAGAATTAGACTATTCCTGACAAGTCTGAAATTCCTAGAACACAGTTTTACCTGTTTGCACAGTACATCTATGAACTGATTATATATATCTATATATATCTATATCTATATCTATCTATCTATCTATCTATCTATCTATCTATCTATCTATCTATCTATCTATATATATAGTGTGTGTGTGTGTGTTTGTGTGTGTGTGTGAGTGTGTGTGTGTGTGTGTGTGTGTGTGTGTGTGTGTGTGTTTGTAGCAGTGGTGGCCCATGACTTAAATCCCAGCAACTGGGAGAAACAGTTAGAAGGATTTTTAAGTTCAAGACCAGCTTGGTCTACAGAGGGAGTTCTTGATCAGCCAGAGAAACCCAGTCTCTAAAAACTCAAACAACTAAAATCAAGAAACAAGGTCATGTACTCTTTCCAATAGTATTTAATAAAGTTAATAGAACAGCAATGGAATGTGCTGTAAGATCGAGTATTGACAAATGGGACCTCATGAAACTGAAAAGCTTCTGCAAGGCAAAAGACACTGTCAATAAGACATAAAGGTTACCAACAGATTGGGAAAGGATCTTTACCTATCTTAAATCAGATAGGGGACTATTATCCAATATATATAAAGAACTCAAGAGGGTGGACTCCAGAAAATCAAAGGACCCCATTAAAAAATGGGGCTCAGAGCTAAACAAAAATTCTCACCTGAGGAACACCTAATGGCTGAGAAACACCTATGTTGAATAGAATTGTATTTTTTTTAAAGGAATTTATTATAAATCTTGCCTAGAGAGCAAGGAAAAAAAATATTAAAAGTGATTCAAATAGAGAAATTTGAAGTCAAATAATTTTAGTAATAAATAGCATAACCTGACACGAAAAACCCCTAGAAACCTTCTAGAAAGCTCTTAGATCAGATGTGTAAATTCAACAAAATAATAGAATAGTCAGGATATAAGAACTAGTAGACAGCATCATTGGTTGAATTGGAGAAAGACTGAAGGAGGCTGATGTCACAGGCCCCTCCCATGACATGCATTTCCTGCCCTGGGCCTGAGTGACTGAAAAGCCTTGGCCCCCTGGCCCCGCCCCCTGCAGCTCACTTCTTGCCCCTGGACCTCGCCTCTCTGGCCTCCATCAGAGGCTTCTTCATTGACTTCAGGGCCCTGGGACTCCCCCTACACCTGCTTGTCATATTTAAATAAAAAATATCCCATGAGTTCCTGAACAGAAGGGATTTTTATTTTTTTATTTTTATTTTATTTTTATGAGAGCCCATTGGGTCAAAGGGGTACATTTTATGACCTCGATCATCACTTTATGAGTCTTCAAATACTATAGCACATTGTTTCACAAAATGGTTTTATAATTTTTGGGGTCTTTTTAGGGTTCTTGAGGTTTTGTTGAATTTTAGGGCAATTTTTAGGGGTTTATCTCTACCTCCCAAAGTACTGGAATTATTCACATCAACATTTCTGGTTTTTTAGATTTAAAGTTTTTTCGGGTCTTTTTAGGGTTCTACAGATTTTTTATTATTATTTTAGGTTGTTTAATGCTTTTTAAAAAACATACCTAAACCACATGATCATCTCGTTAGATGCTGAGAAAGCATTTGACAAAATCCAACACCCATTTATGATAAAAGCTGTTTATCAGATTTAGTTTCTCTCTGGTGGAATTATTTTGCTTCCGTTTGTTTCTTCTTAGATTATCAGATTAAGATTGTGAAAATGGCTCTTTTGGAAAATCAGAGGTCTTTTGTATTTAAAGAACCCATATAATGGCAGAATCTCTCTGTCCCTGTCTCTGTATCTGTCTCTGTCTCTCTGTCTAAGTCTCTGTCTCTGTCTCTCTGTCTCTCTGTCTCTCTGTGTCTCTCTCTGTCTCTCTGTCTCTCTGTCTATCTGTCTTTCTCTCTGTCTCTTTCTCTGTCTCTCAATCTCTCTGCCTCTCAATCACTCTGTCTCTCTGTCTCTCTCTGCCACTCTCTGCCTCTCTCGGTCTCTGTCTGTCTGTCTCTGTCTCTGTCTCTGTCTCTGTCTCTGTCTCTGTCTCTGTCTCTGTCTCTGTCTCTGTCTCTGTCTCTGTCTCTCTCTCTCTCTCTCTCTCTCTCTTTCTCTCAGGCTGCCTAAGAATCAATAGTTCTCTATTGCTTCAGTTCTGTGCTACCTGCCATGATGATTGACCAAAGTTCTGACGCTGTATCCCATCGTCCAAATAAATGCTTTATTTTCTAATAATAGTCTTAACCATGGTGTCACTTCACTGCAATAGAACAGTGACTAAGACATGGTCAAGCCAATAAACAGTGTTTCCTGTTATCACTTCAAGTTACTATTTTTGGCTTCCTAGGAGATAGTCTGTAACCTGTAAGCAACTAACCCTTTTATTCCCAAGTTATTATTGATTGTAGTATTCTTTATGGTGAGAAAGAAGCAAACTAGAACAATTACCTGTCATATAGGTACATGACATCTTACCTTTAAATTAAAATGAAACGTCTATACATTATTGTGTGAGGTTATAGGATAAGTGACAGTGATACTATTGGACATTTTGCTTCTGTAAGAATCTGTCCCACTTACTGGTTCTATTGTTGTAAGGATACACCAGTTTCATAGAGGAAACTACATAGAAAATGTTTTATATAGTTTATACTTCCACATTGCTGTTTATCACCAAAGAAGTTAGGACAGAACCTGAAATAACACAGAATCATGGAGCCAGGAGCTCATGCATAGGCTATGGAGTGGTGATGCTTATTGACTTGCTCCTCAAATCTTGCTTTCATAAAGAGCACAGGACTACCAGTATAAGGATTTCACCATGCACAATGGACTGGGCAGTCTCCCACCAATTAAGTAAATACTTGGGAGTTAGATCATATGGAGGCATTTTCTCAACTGAGGCTCCTCCTCTTTAAAGAATTTAGATCTTGTCAAGTTGCTATGAAACCAGTGTGGCAGTCTGAATGTAGTTGGCCTATGAGGAGGTGTGGACTTGATGGAGTAGGTGTGTCCTTGATGGAGGAAGCATATCATTCTGGGTCTTTAAAGCTCTGTCCAGTGTGGAAGAGACTCTCCTCCTCCCTGCATGCAAAACAAATCTTTTATCCTGGCTGCAATTGGATCAAGATGCATAACTCTCAGATTACACTCCACCACCATGCCTGACAAGACACAACCCTGTTTCCTGCCTTGATGATGGTGGATTGAACCTCTGAACATGTAATGAAATGTTGAAAAGCCCTCATGAAATGTTGTCCCTTATGAGAGGCCTTGGTCATGGTGGCTTTTCAAATGAATGAAACCCTAACTAAGACAACCAGCTAGTACAGAAACTCTCCCAGATATCAAAATTAATCAACAATAGAGAGTATTTTCAAGTCATGCAGCATACAAACTTATTCCAGAGAGAAAAACAGCAATGAATGAGTACATGATAAGCCTCCCTCAAAGAGACACTCTTAGAGTGCAGATTTGGCCAAGGCAGACACCCATGAAGCTCAGGGGCTCCTCAGGGGAAGTGACCTACCAAGTGGGCAACCTCAAAGCATTTGAAACCCATGACAAACAGCATAGGAAAGATGTCAGCACAAATGCATTCGATACACCTTCTATGTTTTCTGAGAAGGAGGTCACAGACAAGTAAAAGACTGGAATTTCAAGGGCATAGACAGGTTGAAGTAGCACACAGATATGTAGATAGTCATAAGTTTGGTGGAGAGCCAGGTGGAACAGACAAGTGTGGGAGATTTTGATGGTCATCTGGGTCATTCATCACAGATATCCAAAAGATCACAGGATTCATCAGAGGCAAAGAGTGCTCAGGGAAGGAACACAGGATCTATTCAACACCTGAAATTACATAACAGCATACTCATTTTATTTTCTGAATTATTTATTTGAATGAACATAAAAAAATCATGGTGTTTATGATGTTTTAGGGAGACTCATATATATACTCTTAGATTTGGATTCACTAGTTATTCTGGTATAATGTACTCTAAGAAACACACACACACACACACACACACACACACACACACACACACACCACATCCTTCTGTAATGACTGGCTGGCTATTTGTTAAGAAACAAAAGAAGCCAATGTGGATATGGCACAAGTTTGACTATGTAAATGAACTTTCTATTCTTCGTGAGTCTCCTGCTTCATTTTGTGAGAATTCCTTCTTTGAATTTATATATCCCTCAGGGTCCTCTCCTCCTTTGTGTGTCCATTGTTCTTTTTAAAGGTCACTATCAATTTGATCTTTCTTACATTCATCGTGGTTTCATTTCTGCATGTAAATAATGTATTTCTTAAAATAGATATCTTTATGGGAATAGAGAGATGACTCTAAATCCAGAAGACTAGATTTGGTTTCTTGAATTCATATCCAAGGCTCAAAATCACCATTAATGGCAGCTCCAGGGGACCCAACAACTCATATCTCTGTGGTCACCTGCACTCACAAGCACATGTCCTACCCTCACACATATAAGAAAAGATAAAAATATTAAAAAGAGAGACAAGTTTCACTAGACTTCATTATTCAAATGAAACCTGATACTCTCTAATTGCTGAATCTGTTTGGATCATTTTTATGGGTTACTCCTTATGTTCCAAGGCCAAATTCCTTTTATGTGTCACTCTTTAACCAACTTTGTTCTTCCTCAGACATCATACCAGAGATTCTACTGATGTTATATCCTTCTCCGCTACTTAATAAACACCCTTCTTTTGCTGTGATTCCTGCTCCACCACATCCCATCTCCAATTCCAGTCCTCCATACAGAGCAGAGATACTAAGTCCTATTAATTTTACCATGTGTGATATCAGATATATGTACTGTTCTTCCACCATAGCCCATCTCTTCCACCAAAGTCTTCACTTACAGCATGTCATATCACACGTTTTAAATTTTAGAGCAAAACAAATTTTATTGGCAATCATACTGGGTTTGTCAAAGACACTTAAGTAGACAACACAGGAAAACAAACATTTTTTTTCCTATTCTACAAGTTTATGGGCCTGTACTTTTGTGATTTTTTCACCTTAAGGAGTCTTTGACACCAGATTATAGACATAGATCTGGAGATCACCATGAAACTTGATAAAGTACACAGAAGGATTGGCAAGAATTTGGTAAACAACCTTTCCAAGATTTTTGGAACCATCCTCTCTGGTGTATTGCACCCAGTTTCCTATTAAGAAGTCACTGTTATCATGTGATGTCACCTCAGCATGAGGAGTCTCTGGAATGATGTCAAGGTTACCTTCATCATAGTCATCCAGGAGCTGATAAATGTAGAGGACCGGATCCTTCTTGTAGCTAATGTAAAACCAGTCCTTCATGACTGGCACCTGGGCTAGCACCATCCCATTCCAGTTTTCCTCAGAGCCATGCTTTCCCTCAAATTTGTGTTGTACCGCTCTGCCAACCAGGCTTCTGGCTAGGTGGGCATCCCTTATCTGAGGAAATACTACATTGTGAGGCAAGACCTTAAGATTTAAAATCCTCTCATCACTGAGGAGCTCCTGTCCATAGACGCTGTCAATACCGTCATACTTCAGCAAATAAAGAGAAGGGTTTGTTGGCAGTTGATCTAGAACTATGGCCTTCCAATGGCTGACAGGTTCATTACCTTCCTTCCAACTGTGAGAAATTCTGCAGCCGACAATAATTCTCAGGGCCTGGGATGAAGGCATCCTCCTCCTCTTCTTTTTGAGAGATGACATGCTCAGCCTCTTCAGAGGTATTGTCTTCTAAATGGTTGTAGAACTGGTGTAGTAGGCCACAGCAACCCTGGTCCACTGTCTTGTGACTATCATTCTTTGTTCAATCATCATACTTGGCCATTATCTGGGTTTGAAGATCTTGCCTGTTTAAACCAGAAACAATGCTGTTGCCTCTGTCATAAATATGAGATCTTAAAGGGCAATGGGTGTGGGGTGCGAGAGAATGCTGGACCAATGCTCTTCTTTAAGAGAACTTCTGGGTAGGTGAAGAAGGCTATGCTAATCAGGTGTGTGCTTCTAAAGTCAATTTTATCAAAATAAGAAGTTCATAAGCCAGCCATTATGGTGCATGCATTTATTCCCAGCACTCAGGAGGCAGGGTCTGGCATTTTTCTGAGTTAGAGGCCAACCTGGTCTACAAAGTTAGATCCAGGGCAGCCAGTGATGTACAGAGTATTCCTGTTTCAAAAAGAACAAAATAACAAAACAAAACAAACAAACAAACAAAACAAAGAACAAAATAACAAAAAATGAACAAAGAAAACAAACGAATAAAAAGAGAATTTAATAGGAAATGGTCGTGACTTAAGTCTTTATCCCAGATTTCAAGGGGCAGTGGGAGGCTGACCTTTGTGACATCAAGGCTAGCCTGGTCTGACAGCCATAGCTACACACAGAGAAACTCAAAATAAAATTAAACAAACAAATAAACCAACGAACAAGGGATTCCAGGAAATGAACATAGGGAAATTAACAAGTAATTCACTAGAGCTCAGAATAACATACTCAGATAAAATTTTCTTCAGCCCTGAGCTAATTTTCCTCTGCTGAGGAAACTTTCCTTAAATGGGTAGGTCAGTGTGGAAGTTGGTATGTCTGTTGCCCTCAAGGATCAAGCAGAATAGAATTAAAAAATGAGCCAGAGTTGTCACCATACCTCTCTTGTATTTGCATGTTCTGAGCTAGGTGGCTACTTTCACAAATATCTACCTAGGGACAGAGCACACAACTGGCCTTCTGTATTGTGTCTCCAGATCCAGTCCCAGGCACATTATTGAAGCTATTGCATCTCCGACTTCAACAAGATCTCAACAAGTCCATGCCATATCAGCCATTTAGAAGTAATGTCTTCTAAAATGCACATGGACAAAGGGGAGTTTTGGCATATTAGTGGAATTCTGAAGGAGATATTGTTAGCAAGGTTAATAAACTCAGGAGATCAAATAACCTAAACCATCCACCCTCCTAGATCCCAAACATGGGAGAAATTAGAATGTACAGTTACTCACTGTAAGAGGGAAAACATATAGCCTTAAGGAGCCATGAGAGTCCAAGATACTTCATAAATATACATACCCCAAACAAATGTCCTAGTTTTCAAGATTCTGTCTTCTGAACCAGGCCAGGCACCAAAAGCCTCTGGAACAACATTATGGGTCAGGAGCTGACCTGGCATTCACACACCACTGTGAAGATACTGAACCCAGCTTCAAGGAATTCTAGTGTCTCCAAGTGGAATAGATGTGCAAACTCTGACCAGTGCTCTGTGACATCACCCTATCTCAGCTTACATCATAGAACCTCTATCAGGCTGGTTTTGTCTGGAGTTACACTCAGAAACTTTGAGCATCTAGAATTTACATTTTTATATGGCCTCCTAGAAATCCAAAATAAATCCCTACAAAAATGGCCTGATTACCTGATTCACATTCTGCCCAAGTAGATTCACTCTTGTATCATTTTTATTGTGTATTTGTTTGTTTGTTTGTTTGTATGTTTATTCGGGTTTTTGGGGGGAGGTTGTTTCTATTTTCCTTCGTGAAAGTCTTCAGTGTCTGACACACCAGCATTCTTGGTGGTTATTTTCCCTGTAACAATCTTCCCCTTGGTTATCTTTAAGCTGTTCTTGGAATCAGAAATGTTGCCAGACTCTTGAGGCAACACACTGTATAGCACACTATTCATTTTATCAAAACCCACAGTTAGAGGAAGACAATTTTTTATTCAAAGAAAGCTGGAATTTGACAGGATTGAATACCTTGTATTGAAGCCAATGGCAACCATGAATTATGGATTCTTTGCAAAGTGCAAGGAAATCATAGTCCTTGGGCCTGCTTACAAATTTGAGATAAACTTAAAACAACATGATATCTAACAGTCACATTTTAAAGCTCTTTAAAATTTACCACCATTTCTGGTTACAAGGAATTTCATAGATTGAATGCAGTAAAACAGGATGAAATAGATAATGTAATTTTATTTTTGAAATATGGGTTGACAGAATACTGGACACAGGTAAGTATGGAATTTACTTACAAATTAGAGGGCACTTTAATTGTTCATGCCACATAGATCTTCAGTTCTTCAAAAAATCTTTTTCAGTCTCCTCCACTGTCCCCACCACACTGTACATCCTCTTCATAGTGAATGACACCTACTAATTAGTTAGACTCTTCCAGCTCAGCCATCAACAAAAGATCATTCCTTACAGATGTGGCCACATGTCAGTGTGATGGGAGTCAGTCTTCATCTGAGGTACTATCTTCCCAGTTTGATTTTTGTTCCAATAATAATCTAAGAAGGACCACTAAACATCCATATTATCAATGTTGATTGTTATACTGTGTGAAATAGACAAGCTATGGAGGAAATATAGATGTCAACCACACGATGAATTTTTAAAATGAGAGAGAGAGTGAGTGTGTGTGTGTGTGAGAGAGAGAGAGAGAGAGAGAGAGAGAGAGAGAGAGAGAGAGAAAGAGACAGAGACAGAGACAGAGAGACAGAGAGACAGAGATAGACAGAGACAGAGACAGAGAGACAGAGAGACAGAGACAGAGAGACAGAGAGACAGAGAGAGAGACAGGTATTTCTCATCTAAGTTTACTAGTGAAGGGTTTTGTTTTCAGAAAGAATAGATGGGAATGGGAATTATGTTAGGTGAGACAAGCCAAACTCAAAATGACAATTGTCAAATTATAATTTTAATAAGGCACATTAAATAAAAGGAGATATTTTGAAAGTGTATGGGCAGCAGCAGGGGGGCTGAGCAGGTAGAAATGGAGAATAGTGGGGAGGATGAAGATGGTTAAAGGACAATATAAACCTGTGAAAAGAGTCACAACAAAGTCCAGTGACTTGTACACTTAAAGCACATTGGTATTAAGTAGAAGATTCTAAATGATGGTTTGATTAAATTGGGAATTTTAGCTTCAAGATACTATAAAATTTATTTTTATGTTTCTACTCTCATGTGGATGTTGCATTTTGGGCTAGATATGGTTGACAGGATATGGCAAGGTGTTTACATCTTTGTATATCATTATTCACCCTAAACACATGTCACTCACTGGGCTGCCATGCTTTCATAGGGAAGGAAGTAGCTAGAGATTTTAAGTGTACATGAGGTAGAAAGAAAAATGCCCCCACATGACTATAGATTTTCCTTATTCACCTTCATATGTTGTTTGAATGTGTTTCTTCAAATGTAATTTTCTGTAGACTAATACTCAGGTTTTAATATATTAGGAAAAATTGGACTGGGTCAGGAGGGATAGGACCTACAAATAAAAATCAATGAATAATGCTGTCATAGAAAAGGTTTAATTATGACAGGGAGTTTGGTTCCCTCTCTTGTCTTTCTAGCCCATTGGATCCCTTCTGTGATTTCAACATCTCACTAGAATTTCTTTATCTACTGATAGTGTCTTCTTCTTGAATTTCCTGACTCCTGAAAAGAAGTCTTGCAAAATAGGCTTTATTATATACTAGAAATTAGTGTCATTCTTTTGGTCAATACAACTTGTATGATTATGTCTCAGAATCATGATCAACTGAACCATAGGGGAAAATAATTAGGCTATTTGTGCTCACTAAAGACGAGATGAGTTCAGTGTTATCATGCGTTCTCTTCATGAAAGAAAGCTGCATAGTGGGTGAGAATAGATCAGAGAGGTACAGCCCAGGAGGGACTCAGCCATCTGCTGTTGGCCTTGGAGATATAAAGGGACACTACATAAGGGATCCCTAGGAAGTGTGCCAGCCACTGCTTTTAGCTAGTGGAACCATTTTTAGAATCACCATTTTCTAGATTTTAAGAGATAACTGGATTACTTTAATTTACTAAGTAAGGCCATTTGATACATCAGTGATCATCAACAAGCTGTACAGGTGTGGAAAGAAGTTTGGGGACTCAGAAGAAGCCTGTTCTTGAAAAACCCTCTGCGTTCAAGGGTGGGAGACATCTGCCCAGCAACACTAGATAAACAATATACATTGGTAATGGTACCCCCATCCTGTCCAGACTAATGGTTTTCAAACCATGGGTTGAGACTCCTCTCAGTGCTCAAACAACCCTGATACAAGTGTCCCATATCATATATCTTGTTTATAAGATATATACATTACAATCAATGACTATAACAAAATTATAGTTTGAATTTGCAATGAGATAACATTACGATTTGGGAGCTGTGTTTTAAAGGGCCACAATATTGGGATAATTGAGTACCACTAGTCCTGACTCTTCAAAAGCATGCGATTCAGGATCATCTGGAGGAATAATCCCCTTTACTCAATCTGATACTCCCGGAATACATCACCCAAAATTGTGAAAGTTAAACAGCTGCCTTACCATAGACTATAAGCAGGGCATGCTCTCATCTTTATTTTATTTTATTTTATTTTTAGAATTTAAAGGGATTTTTTTTTTTTTTTTTTTAGAACTTTAGCATTCTCTTTAGGGTTTCAGGTTTTTATTTAGGGCTTTAAAGTTTTGTTGGTATGTTTACATCGTTAAAGGGTTTTTTTGGATTTCAGTGTTTTGATGGGTTTTTAGCTTTTTCTTTTTAAAGGATTTTAGGTATTTTATGGTTTTAGTGTTTTTTGTGTCTTTTTAGTGTTCTTCAGTTTTTCAGAATTATAGGAATTTTCTTAGTGATTTAAGATTTTTTTGAAGTTTTTTTTTAAAAAGAAATTTCATGGTGTTTTCTTGTTTGTATATGTTTTTTAAAGAATTTTATTGTGTTTTTAAATTTTTGGGATTTTTTTTTTGGAGCCTTAGGGTTTTTTTCTTATAGTTTTACATTTTTTTATTAGGGTTCTTGAGGTTTTGTAGAATTTTAGGTCTTTTTTAGGTTTTTAGAATGTTTTAGGATTTCTTAAGAGTTCTTGTTTTGTTTTGTTTTTATGTTTTATATGTTTTTTTGTTGTTGTATTTTTGTTTGTTTGTTGTTTTTTCTTTTTTTTTTTTTACAGCTTTAAGTTATTTGAGGGATTTTTGGTTTTTGTTTTAGTGTCTTTGTAGGGTTCTTGGGTTTATTTTGGTATTATAGATTTTTTTTTTTTTTTGAATTTAGGATTCTTTTTAGGATTTCAGTTTTTATATTTAGGTTATTAGGATTTTATACGTTTTTAAAAGTGTGTTTCAGAGATTTGGGGAGATTCAGGGTTTTGATGTATTTTAAGTGCTTTTAATATATTTTAGGAGGATTTTTTTAGGATTTTAGGGTTTTTTTGGGGGGGTCTTTTTATCATTCTTGAGTTTTAAAAAAGAATTTTGGATTTTTGGTGATTTTTTTTAAAGCTTCATTTTTGTTTTTGTCTTTGTTTTTGTTTTTAATTTTATGGTTTTTAGGGATTTTTCAGGTTTTTTAAAAAAGATTTAAATGTGTTTTTTTGTTGTTGTTTAATTCTTTAATTTTTTTTTAGGGTGTCAGGGTTTTTTATTTTGATTTTTAATAATTTTAGGGTTTGGGGAGGTTATGGTCTTTTTTTTTAATAGTTATTTTTAGGGCTTCTTTTTAGGCTTTTATAAATTTTTTCATGGTTTAATTTTTTAGTTTTTTTCTGATTTTAGGGATTTTTATGTGTATTTTAAAAATGAGTTTAATTTTTAATTTTTTAGCTTTATAAGGATTTAGGAATTTTTTTAGGATTTTCATAAAAATCTTTAGGGTTATTTTGGGGTTTTGGGGGTCTTACGTATTTTTGAAGGTTGTTTTTTGATTTCTAGAGATTTTTTTTTGTTTTGTTTTCTTTTATTTTTAGAAGTTTAAAGTTGCTTTGTTTGTTTGTTTGTTTGTTTTATTGTGTTTCACGGTTTATTTTAGAGCTATGGGTGTTAGGTTTTATATTGTTATTTAAGATTTTTGGGTGTCTGTGTGTGTGTGTTAGGGTTTTTTTTTTGGAATTTTAGGGATTTTTGGGGGGTTAGGTTTTTCTGAATTAAAGAATTTTTTTTTAGAATTAGTGTTTTTTAGCATTATAGGTATTTAGGTTTCTTTTTTTAAGATTTCAAGATTTGGGGGGAAAATTCAGGGTTTTTTGAAAAATTTTTTAAGGAATTTTTTTAGGGTTCTAGAATTTTTTTTTTAGAAATTTAGGGTTTTTCAGGGTTGTAATTGTGTGTTTTTATTTTGTGTTTCTCTTGTTTTTATCGTTTGTTTCATTTTAGGGATTAGGGTTTCCTGGTTTATTTTAGGGTTTAATGTACATTGTAATGTTTTATATATATATATATATATATATATATATATATATATATATATGTTTATTTAAAGGTTATAGATTATTGTTTTTGAGTATTGGTTTTGTGTTTCTGGTTCCAAAGATTTTGTTTTATTTTATTTATTTATTTATTTATTTAGAAATGTAGTTTTTTTTTTTTTTAGGGATTAGGGTTTACTTGTTTATTTTAGGGTTTTAGGTTCATTGTAATGTTTATATATGTATATATATAACATAAATATATGTTTATTTGAAGGTTATAGTGTTTTGTTTTTGAGTATTGTTTTTGGGTTTTTGGGTCCTAAGTTTTTATTTTATTTTATTTTATTTTATTTTATTTTATTTTATTTTAGAAATTTAGGGTTTTTTGTTTGTTTGTTTGTTTGTTTTTTTTTTTTTTTTTTTTTTTTTTTTTTTTTTTTTTTTTTTTTTTAGTGTTTTAAAATCTCCTGCAAGTTTTTGTTTTGGTTTTTGTTATGTTTTTTGTTTGTTTGTTTGTTTGTTTTTTTAGGAATTTTTTTAGGACTTTAAAAAAAATTAGGGTTTTTTAATGTTTTTGAATTTTTAAAAAAAGTCTTTAGTGTTATTTTTAGGGTTTTACGAATTTTTTAGAGTTTCAGGTTTTTTTCTTTTAGAGTTTTAGGTTTTTTTTAGATTTTTGAAAGTTTAAAAAAAATAATTTAGGGTTTTTTGGCTTCTTATAGGGTATTTCTTTGTTCTTTGTTAAATTCCCCCTCGACCCCTTCCTATTCCCCGGGATGTATGCTTTAAAACCAGACACATCAGCCTAATAAATGGAGACTTAATAAGACCCTCTGCTTGGTTTCTAGCTTTTCTTCCCCTTCCAATTCCATTTCCTCCCAGGTTTGCAGTACCACTCGCACCCATGTATAACTGAACCCTATGGGACTGGATAAGGAGCACCCAAAGTGAGGGCGAGTTTTGGACCTTATTTCCTTCCAGTGGAGGTTCCAGAGAAGTTTGTCCTGACCCCAAGAATTTAGAAGTAGTGAAGGACCCCTTCCACTGCTCATAGAAGAGAGAAAAGTCCTTGAATAGTTGATTCATCTCCGCTCCAGGAACTGGGAAACAAACTATCAAAGAAAGCAGCCTTTATAATTTGCTTAAAGATAGCTCTCATGAAAAGAGGAGTTAGAGTTAAAAAGTAAGATTTGATAAACTTTTTTGTTTGTTTTCATAGACCAGGCATGTCCATGTTTATTATAGTTGGAGCAGAGATACATTGTAAGAAATGGAGAAGAGTAGGTAGAGGACTAAATGAAATTTTGACAAAGCAGGGCCCTGATGTGATGCTGTCCCTGAGAATTTATTTACTTATTGGAGTTTATTCCGTGATTTGGTATAAAATGCAGCTGATGATCCAGAGAAACAGCACCTTTTGTCAGTTGCAGAATATTGCCTCTATCCCTTGTCTCAGGAAGCTTTAGAGGGCTCCCTCCCTACTACAAAGCCTCCAAAAGCTGCAGACAGGTCTGAAGTCCCACAGGCTGCTCTTTATCCACATGTCCAGGTAACCATTTTGTCTGAGCAGCCCGCCCTGGGCAATCCACCACTGATCAATCCAGTCTTTAAGAAATATTTGGCTTAAAGCCCTTTAATTTCAGAGGACTCAGACACTTTAGAGAAAGAGGTAGTTCGCCCAGTAAACTTGAGCTGCTGTCTTGCTTCAGACCCTCCCTGCAGTGCCCCTCCCTATCTGCTGCCTATTAGTTCTTCTGCACCATGGTGTCAGGTTTACAGGTTTCTATTCTCATTGCTGCTAAGGATAAGCTGGTGTCTCAGGTAGCAGGATTACAAGAAGGACTAAAGCTACAGATGCAGTATGCTCGCCTTTCTAAAGAGCTAGCTTCACTCTAAAATTGCTTACAACAGACTATCCTGTTTCCTCCTCCAGCTGCAGTCTCAGGAGGCATAAAAAAGAAAGCTCAGTGAGCCATAAAAAACAAAACATTGGCTTTCCTTGTAATCACTCTCTCCAAGAGAACTTCTAGCTGTGACCTGCCCACTTCTATGGCGGAGGAGCAGCCCCCAGCCACCAGTGCCAAATCTCCTTCTGCAGAAATAGGGCCTTTAGAAGTGCCCCATGCCGATTTCTTTGTAGACACTAACAGCGAGGGTGGAGAAGATTATGAGAGTGATAATGAAGTAGAAATCAAGAAGAATTAACTGTCCCTATTCAACAGACAGAGCTTTGTAGGCTAAGTTTTAAAGACTTAAAAGAGCGTAACTCTGCGGTTAGAACTTATGTTCCATCTGCCCCTTATATGCTTACGCTCCTAGAAGTGAAAGTAGTGATTGGATCAAAGATATTTAAACTGTGTTAACTCGAGGATAGTTTTTCTCATGGAGGGTTGATTTCCTCAATAGGTGCCAGACCATTGCAGTAGCTAATCAGAAAAACCCTCTAGTGCCTGGACTGGCTGGACCTTGGAAAAGCTTTCTGGTCAAAAAAAATATTTGGCTAAGGCCAGGCAGAAATTGCCCAGTGGGTCTCTTGGCGCAAACTGCTAACACAGCATTGGGAACTTGGCATGCTATTCCTATGAAAGGTTCCATTATTTCCCCTTTAACTAAAATCATTCAAGGAACCCAAGAAGACTTTAGTGAATGTGTTAGTAATTTGCTTGAGGCTGCAAAAAGGACCTTAGGTCATGAGGATGTGAAAGAACCTAGTGGGGAAACCCCCACTCAACTCCCAATTCAGCGTGCACCCAAGAATCACAAATAGAACACAAAGACTTTTAATGGCGGAGCTCCGGGTCGAAACGCATCTCACACAGGAGACAGTGAATTAGACCACGAGGCTTGGAAGAGAGGGGTTTTTATAGAAAAAGAGTGGGGCTGGGGGAGGAATTGGCACGGTTTCACATGATTGGTCCATTTAAACATCAGCAGCCTGAGGTCAGAAGGGTGGGAGATAGGGAGGCAATGGGCCTGCCCGGGCATGTCCTGGTCTGTTCTGCTATGTTCTCAGCCCCAGGTTTCAAAACTCACAAACAACACTTTGGGCTATTTGACATACATTACATGAATCACAGGTCTCAAGTTTTATTTTCTTTCATTCCCCTCTTCTTCTGTTTAGACTAATTCTAATCATAGAATTTTAGAGATTGGTGTCCCCTAACTCTTCATTTACCTGAACTATATGCTGATATTGTCTCTGAAGAACCATGAGTTTTACTGTATCAATGCTACTCTGGATGAAAGCCATTCCTCTATTTATTATAAAGGGGCCGAAAACTAAAGGTAAGCATATCATAAGGATTGGTCCAGCTACAGCGGAAATCAAAGAAGTTATCCAAGATGGTCATAATTCAAACCACATCTCAAACCACCCACTTTGAGCATTCCATTCCCGTTTCCTTCACTCTAATCTTTCAGTTTCTGCATAGAGTCTCTAACTCTTCCTGTATGATCTGCATAGAAGCAACACTCTTCTTTAAGGGCGGCACACAGTCCTCCTTCTTTTAGGAACAACAAATCAAGGCCTCTCCTGTTCTACAAAACTACCTCAGACAGGGAGGTCAAAGATTTTTCTAAAGCATCAATGGACTTCTCTATTGCCATTAGGTCTTCATTGACAGCATCCCTCAAAGACTGAATTCCCTGTCTTCCTTCTATCAAAGCTGACACTTCTGTCCCCACTCCTACTGCCATACCTATTCCCATGAATGCAGCCAGGGTTAAAGTAATTGGTTCTCTTTTCGACCACGGGCCAGCATAGCTTTCTTCTAAACTGGATGCAGGGTGATAATATATATGGGGTAACAGCTAGATCATGACACAAAAATCATGAGTTGAATTAAAAACCTTAGTTGATACACAGGGAGTAAGTCCTGTATTGCAAACCCACCATCCAACCGGGGAAGATACAAGATAGTAATTAGCTTCCGTTCTGGACATGGACTGAATTTGTCTGCATAGGTGTTTGTGAGTGGAAGGTGGGGTGCCTATACAGAGACCTGGACTCCTCACAGATACATCAGTCAGGGTCAGTTTTTGTCCTGTTCCCCAAGAGCAGGAAGTATGGCTGCTGATTCTGTTGAAATCTCCATTGAAGGCAATTTCTTCATAATAAGGCGGACCCGAGGACAGGGATAGCCAGCAGTCCTCAGTAGCCCTTGGATCAGTTCTATTAAGGGCATAAACAGCTCCTCTCACTAGGTTAAACATCCTCTGTCTTGTTGAAGGAATCTCAGGGGTAATAGTTAGAGGTACCTGAGGATTGGGAGGTTAGGTGATAGCAGCCATACTAAGGGGGTCTGCAATCAATGGAGTACGCTGAGTAATAGTATGGGTGAAGGGTGTGGACTTGGTTGGGGGGCCTAAAGGATTGTAGGGGGTCTCTATTTTTAATCTGATAGTGAACAATAATCCCTCATCATATCTTTCCTTGTAAGTCCTAAGACCCCAGGTATACCTTTTTGTCCATCCCAGAGCTCTTTTCCCTGGTTCAGTAAAGGTGACACAGCGCAGATGGCACCAGTCAGTACACTCATCTAGGTCAAATCCTCCAGGTATATAAGACGCTAGGGAATAGTTGGCTGTTACTCTAATATAGTCCCAGCTTGAGGAGGGCTTCCAGTGGGCTGTACCTGAAGTCTCGCAACCCCAGCTCTTGCAAAAGAAGTCAGCCTTACCTCCACATGTTGGATTAAGGGATTGACTTTGGTGGGACCCGGGACAGACAAAGAAGGGATGGGTTTGAAGCATACTTCTATCCCTTTGGTTAGAGCAACCACCCCATGGGTCTCTCAAATGTTTTTCTACGTACGGACAGGGTGTTAAAGGTGCCCTCTGAATGTCAGAGTACCCCACCAAGTCCCATCCAGTAGGGGCTCCTATAGCCAACTTAAAGATGTCAGGGAAAAGAGCAGGCCACCAAGTCCACAGAGGGTGTACCTTGGCTATTGTCCATACAGCCCTACCCCCCTCATTGAGTACCTCCCACGTTTGTTGAACAGGACTGTGGGGGTTGAAGTCCATTGGGATCACTCCTACAAAGCAGGCACAACTTAAAAGGGTTAGTAGTCTTCTCCAAAGTCCACTCATCATGGCTGACTCCAGGGGGTGCTCTCTTGACGTGGGATGCATGGACCCAAGTGGGGATTCCAATTTGATCACGGTGGGCGTTGTCAGTAGAACCAAGTAGGGTCCCTTCCACCTTGGATCTAGGTTTCCCGCTTGGTGTCTCCTCACCAGGACTGCATTTCCTACTTCAAACTGGTGCAGCACCTGTGTGTCACCAGCAATATTGGTTTCTTTTAGCTGTTCCCAGACCTCATTTCTTACTATTTCGAGAGCTTTTAATCGAGCCAAAATACTAGAAGAAGGAGAGAAAGACACATCCGGGCGATTCCTATCCCCTACAGTCATAAAAATGGGTGGCGACGCCCCATACATTAACTTAAATGGAGTTAGGTCAAGGGGTCCAGGTGTATTCCGAACCCTGAACAAGGCATAAGGGAGAACGGCTGTCCAATCACTTCCACTGGATTCTAAGGCTATTTTATTCAGAGTCTTCTTTAGCGTTCTGTTCATCCTCTCTACCTGTCCTGAACTCTGGAGTCTGTATGTACAATGTAATTTCCAATTTGTCCCCAGTTGCCTGGCCAATCCCTGACTTACCTGGGAGACGAAGGCAGGTCCATTGTCTGACCCCATTACCTTAGGTATCCCAAAGCAGGGAAGGATTTCTTCAAGTATCTTCTTGACCACTACATTAGCCATTTCTTTCTTGGTGGGGAACGCTTCGACTCATCCCGAGAAGGTGTCTATAAAAACTAGGAGATATTTATTTCCATACATAGTTGGTTTCACCTCAGTGAAGTCAGTTTCCCAGTAGGCTCCAGGCCTGTCTACTCGCAGTTGTTTTCTTTCTTGGAGCTTGCTAGACTCAGCATTGGTAAGTGCACAAGCAAGGAAGTTTTTTATTATCTCCTCCACAATTCTCTTTAATCCAGGAATGTAATAGGGGGACTTACTAACCAATTTTAGTATTTTTTTAGTTCCTAAATGAGTCAGATGATCTATGTTAGCTAAGTAATCTCGCCCCTCTTCTTCTGTGAGGGTTCTTTTATTTATTTCCTCAGCAGCAGGCTTTTGGGTTCTCATAACCAGTCATTGGCCCTTGGGCTGCTTTTTTAGCTTCTTGGTCTGCCATTTGATTTCCCTTTTCAACGGGCCCAGTTCCCTTCTGGTGTCCTGGGCAATGGATAATTGCCACCCAACGGGGCAGATGAACAGCTTCTAATAAGCTGAGAATTTCTTCTTTATTTTTGATATCTTTGCTGGCAGACATCAGCAGTCCATGGTGTCGGTATATTGCTCCGTGACTATGAGCCGTGGCAAAAGCATACCGGCTGTCGGTATAGACATTAAGAGTCCTTCCTTCTGCCACCTTAAGGCTTGAATTAGTGCAATTAGTTCCCCTTTTTGAGCTGATGTACCATCCGGTAGGCTGCTGGCCCATATGACAGACTTTCCATCCACTACTGCTGCCCCAGCCCTCTGCTTACCTTCTACTACAAAGCTGCTTCCGCCCGTGAACCAAGTCATCGCCCCTGGCCAAGGTTGGTCTGTGAGTTCTGGCCAGATTCCAGGCTCTTCTGCCAGTATTTCTTCACACTTATGTGCAGGGGTCTCGTCAGCCTCAGGTAGTAAGGAGGCAGTGTTGAGAATGGCTGGGGATGCGAAACTTACTCGCTCTGTCAGCAATAGACTCTGGTAAAGCGTCATTCGGGCATTGGTCATCCAGCGGTCCGGCGGTTGCCTGACGATGCTCTCAAGAGAGTGTGGGGCCACTATGGTAACATTCTGGCCCATAGTCAGTTTGTCAGCATCTCTTAATAGCATAGCCGTGGCTGCTATCGCTCGCAGGCAGGAGGGCCATCCACTGGCCACAGGGTCCAGTTTCTTTGATAAGTAGGCTACCAGGCACTTCCATGGTCCCAAAACCCGGGTAAGGACTCCCCTTGCCACTCCATTTCTTTCATCAATGTATAGGGTGAAAGGTTTGTTTAAATCTGGCAGGGCCAATGCTGGAGCCTGCAACAGTGCCTTTTTGAGAGTTTCAAAGGCTAGCTGATGTTCCCTGGTCCAGGTGAATTCCCCTTTCTCTTTGGTTAGTGGATACAAGGGAGCTGCCAGTGAGGCAAATCCGGAATCCAGAGTCTGCAAAACCCGGCAGTCCCCAGGAACTATCTTACCTGGCAAGCAGTGGTTGGGGCCGGGATCTGCATAACAGCTTGATTTCTGGCTTCTGTGAGCCACCGTTGTCCATCTCTCAGGACATATCCTAGGTAGATCACTTCTATCTGGCATAACTGAGCCTTTTTAGCAGAGGCCCAATAGCCCAGCTTACCTAACTCACCCAGGACGTTATGGGTTCCAATTTCACAGTCCTTGCATGTTTCTGCAGCTAGGAGCAGGTCATCTACATATTGCAGAAGAGTCACCTGTGGGTTATTGGCTCGGAAAAGAGCAAGATCTCGGTGTAGGGCTTCATCGAACAAAGTGGGTGAGTTCTTGAATCCCTGAGGCAGCCTCGTCCATGTGAGCTGTCCGGCGTGTCCACTTTCAGAGTCTCACCATTCGAAAGCAAACAAGGACTGGTTGTTGGTGTGTAACCTCAAACAGAAAAAAGCGTCTTTAAGATCCAGGACTGTATATCATGTCCGACCAGGTGGCAAGGTGCTGAGGAGGTTATATGGATTTGGCACCGTGGGGTGTATGTCCTGAACTCTCTTATTGACTTCTCTAAGGTCCTTGACTGGACGGTATTCACTGGTCCCTGGTTTTTTTACTGAAAGTAAAGGAGTGTTCCAAGGGGATTTGCATGGGACCAAAATGCCTTGTTGCAGCAGTTTGTTGATTTGGGGGCATATACCCTCTTGAGCTTCTCTGAACATGGGATATTGTCGGACCCCTATAGGGGTGGCCCTGGACTTAAGTTCAATCACCATGGGGGGGACCAGTTTTGCCATCCCCACTCCTCCCGTCTCTGCCCATGCCTGAGGGTATTGATTCAACCAGTCCTGTAATCTCTCATGGGGCTTTACTTTATTTTGGTAAAGTCGATATTCCTCTCCTAGTTGTAAAGACAACTCTAGAGTCTGGGGCACTTTTATTCCCCAGAAAACCTCTGGTCGATGAAAGGTGAAAGTTATTTGTGCTTTTAACTTGGTTAGTAAGTCTCTCCCCAATAAAGGCATAGGACACTCTGGAATGACTAGAAACAAGTGAGTTACTCGATTTCGCCCTATGTCTACTACTTGGGATGTGGTCCATGGATACATTTTTTGTCCCGTGGCCCCAATCACCAAGGTTTTTTCATTTTTCTTCACTTTTCCTAGAGGAGTTTTGAGTACTGAAAATTCGGCTCCCATGTCGACTAGAAAATCCTCGGGGGTCCCCTCCACTTCTAAGTTTACCCTAGGCTAGGGGAGGGGGTCCAAGCCCCTTTCCCCCTAGTCTTCATCTTCTCCAAGAGAAAGCACCTTTACCTCTTGTTTTTTTTGTTGTTGTTGTTTGTTCCCCCCCCCCCCCCCCGGACAGTTGCTCTTCCAGTGGCCCATTTCCTTGCAATATGCGCATTGGTTCCTCTCCAGGTGCTGCCCGCTTTCTCGGGGTCTCCTTGGTCCCTGCTGTCTTTTGTCTCCCAGGTTTCCTGAATGTCTACCTCTTCTTCCTTTATCTCTTTCTCCTACTGCGGCCAGGATCCTAGTCAAAACCTTTTCTTGCATCTTGTCTCTCCTATCCTCATCCTCTCTTTTCTCTCTTTTCTCTCTCTCTAACTTTTCATCTTCTGTTTCTTTCCTATGATACACTTTCTCTGCCTCTCTAACTACATCCCTTATAGTGTAATCCTGCAAGCCCTCAATTCGCTGTAACTTCTTCTTAATGTCAGGAGCCTACTGGTCAATGAAGGCCATAAGTACTGAGGCCCTTTGACCCTTACGTAGGGTGGAATGGGGTATATCTCCTATAAGCATCCATGAGCCTTTCGAGGAAGACTGAGGGGGGCTTAGTTGCTCCCTGCATAACCTCTATTACCTTGGCCAGATTCGTGGGCTGCCGGAGAGCACCTTAGAGACCCGCCACTAGGACCCAGCGATAATTGGACAGTCATTCCCTACCTGGTGCCATATTATAATCCCATCATGGCTGGGTTAGCGGGAATCCTTCATCTATTTCAGCTGGAGTTTGGACAGGGCGCCCAGCCTCGTCTCAGACGTTTTTCTGAGCCTGGAGGAGAATTCTCTCTCTCTCCTCGGTTGTGAATAGAGTCTGCAGAAGCTGCTGGCAGTCATCCCAGGTCGGCTGGTGTGAATAGATTAATGATTCAACCAACCCAGTGAGTTTTGCAGGGTTCTCTGAAAAAGGGGGGTGATTAGCTTTCCAGATATAGAGGTCAGAAGAGGAAAAAGGCCAATACTGTAGAGGCTGTAGACTGTTCAGATCAGCAGGGGGAGCTCCAATAGCCCTGAGGGGGAGCGCCAAGGTTGAATCCTCAGGCCCCTCAGGGGTGACTCCTTTCCAGCTCCTTGTTCCTGTGGAGGGACCCCCTCCTCCGGCAGGGGCCTGAGGTAGGGGTCCCGAGGGAGCTGAAGATTGGGGCTGGGGAGCATATGGTGGGGGTTGAGGGGTGTCAGGCCACTCAGGGGGTTCTTCAGTCTCTGGATAGATCTTGGGGGGTTTCATCACTGGTGTGCTGCGATCAAAATCTCCCCTGCGCAGTGGTTTTGGTTTCTCTTTCTCACCATTTTCTCAGATGGCTAGAATCTTGGTGCCAGGGCGGAGAGGTCGGAGGAATGGGCGAACCCATGGGGATGGGTAGCGAGCCAAGTCCTCCCATACTGTGATGTACGGTTGCTGCTCTGGATACGACCCTGGCCCCTCCTGAAAAACAATGGCCTTCACAGCCCTTATGGTGGGTAAGTAAAAAGTTCCTTCTGCTGGCCAACCTACTCCAAAAACAGGCCATTCCGAGGAATAGAAAGTAATCTATGGCTTTTTCTTCACTGTTACTGACAAATTTCGTCCTCTAGCCCTAACGTCCATTCAATGGTCCTTAGTCAAAGATAAAGAAGTAGACACAGTCTGTCCCATAGTGAAGAATAAGAATAAACACAACACAATGACAGAGACAGAAAACACTAAGACATCCAAACACACCCGTCCGAGTCTGGACTTATACAACCAGCCAAATGCTACCTCTGATGGAGTGGGATTCTGCGTCCACTCCTCTGGCAGGAAGAGCACTCACTCTTCTTCACTCTGCCAGGCAACAGCCAGGTCCTCCTGACTGTTCTGTACCCTGGGCACTCCATGGTCTCCCTCGGAATGTCTTCCAGGGGTGCAGCCTGTGGGGAAATAGACTGTCCTCTTCCCACAGCCACTAGGGTCCTTATGGTCCTCAGTGGCAGCTGCCAGAATACAGAATACCAGAACTGGTAACACAGGTGGGGCTCAAACCCACAATCTCAGAACTGAAAAACTTAGACACAAATTCAGCAGTGCCACACTTAGACACTTAGACAACAGACAACATAACAAGACTCACACAAACAAACGTACCTCCAAGGGGTCCTTTGGGGTTCCTGGGTGTCAATCAGATCTCTTTGGTACCTCCAAATGAAAGCACCTAGTGGGGAAACCCCCCACTCAACTCCCGATTCGGCATGCACCCAAGAATCCCGAATAGAACACAATGCCTTGATGTAACAACACGAGGTATTTTAATGGTGGAGCTCCGGGTCGAAACGCATCTAACACAGGAGACAGTTGATTCGACCATGAGGCTTGGAAGCTAGGGGTTTTTATAGAAAAGGAGTGGGGTTGGGGGAGGAATTGGCACGGTTTCACATGATTGGTCCATTTAAACATCAGCAGCCTGAGTTCAGAGGGGGGGAGGGAGATAGGGTGGTAATGGGCCTGCCTTGGCATGTCCTGGTCTGTTCTGCTATGTTCTCAGCCCCAGGTTTCAAAACTCACAAACAACACTTTGGGCTATTTGACATACATTACATGAATCACAGGTCTCAAGTTTTATTTCCTTTCAGATGCAGACAATAATCTTGTAAAACATCTGGCTTTTGAGAATGCTAATTCGGCTTGTAAGGCAGTCCTGCCTGGTAAGATTATGGACAAAGATCTTAATGAGATGATTCATCTTTGTCGTGTTCCCTTACAAGATGTCTAAGACAGTCAATCTTGCAATGAGTGCAGCTCTTCAACCTCTTATGGCAATAGGCAAGGCTCTTCAGCAAGCTGGCCTACAAACTAGTTGTTTTAAGTGTAGCCAGACTGGACAATTTGCATGAAAGTGTCCCATTGTGTCCTCCCTTAACGGTGCTCCAGCACAACCTACTGACCATTCTTTTAGGCCTACATGGCCTTATTTTCTTTGTCCACACTGCAAAAACAACCAGCATTGGGTAAACACTTGCAGAGCTCAGACAGATGCATCTGGGAATCCCCTGCCTCCCGTTCAGGGAAATGGATATGGGGGACAGACCAAGTCTCAAAAACCATCGCATTTCTCCCAGACATGGTGTACAGCCAGCAGACAAATCAGCTACTGGTCTCTCCAGAGCCATCATGAGCAGAGCAGGACTGAACTTGTGTTCTGCCACCAGTGCAAACTTAACACCTGAGCATGGCGTTTATATCCTCCCTATAGGGTCTATGGCCCTCCTTCACCTGAT
This sequence comes from Mus caroli, assembly GCF_978045245.1. Classification (NCBI taxonomy): domain Eukaryota; kingdom Metazoa; phylum Chordata; class Mammalia; order Rodentia; family Muridae; genus Mus; species Mus caroli. The sequence goes on along the minus strand of NW_028227277.1, from coordinate 1,530,160 downwards.
GCTTATTATTATTATTATTATTATTATTATTATTATATATTAGGGCGTGCTTCTGCCACTTTGAAAGGACTTACTGTCCATCCCTCTGTAGTAGATAATTACTACACTGGAGAAATTAAAATTTTAGTTAGTGCCTCTCAAAGACCAATTTCTGTATCAAAGGGCAACGTTTAGCACAAGCCTTGCCTCTACCTTTAGATACTTCCGATCCAGCAATGGGCACACATCGTGGTTCTTCACAGCCAGGGTCATCAGATCTGTATTGGGTACAAGCAATTACCAAAGATTGCCCTACACTCTGCCTTAAGATAAATGGCAAGAGCATTGAGGACCTTTTAGACTCAGGTGCAGATTCTCCTATGATTTTACAAAGTGCCTGGCCTGCTACTTGGCCATTAAAGACCTCTTTAACTAATTTACAGGGAATTGGACAATCAAGGAATACTCTCCAGAGTTCAGAGTTATTGACATGGGAAGATGATGAAGGAGATTCTGGTTCTATTCAGCCTTATGTTGTCCCTGGTCTGCCCATTAATTTATGGAGAAGAGACATTCTTTCTCAAATGAGAGTCATTATGTGCAGTACCAATGGAGTCATTACTCAACAAATGCATACTCCGTGTTAACTCCATGGACACAGACTGGGTAAAAATAGCCAAGGGATGCCTACACCAATAAAGGCCACCCCCAATAGTTCAACCAGGTTTAGGTTATGACTCCTATTTTTCATAAGGAACATTGCTCTCCCTGCGCCTCAGGCAGATAAGATTACATGGAAAGATGATACCCCTGTCTGGCTTGACCATTGGCCCCTTCCTGCAGATAAATTGTCAGCAGCCATAGAGTTAGTGGAGGAAATATTGATAGCTGTACACATTGAATCATCCTCTTCGCCTTGGAACACTCCTTTGTTATAAGAATGTGAAATGGTAAATGGAGGATGTTACAAGATTTTAGAGAAGTTAATAAGACTATGGTCCCCATGGGGGTCTTAAAACCTAGTATTCCCTATCCAGTGGATATTCCCAGGGGATATGTAAAATTAGTGATTGATATAAAAGTTTGTTTTTTTTTCCATTCCTCCTCATCCTAAAGATTGTAAATGCTTTGCATTTACCCTTCCAGTAGTTAATTGAATAGGGCCTTTGCCTCACTTCCAATGGATGGTCCTTCCTCAAGGCATGTCTGTCACATACACAGGTCTAGTCAGCTTGACAGGCCTAGAGGCCTAGAAACCACTAACGCGGCTGAGAGTTTCATGGAAACTCTCCTCCAGGAGTCTAGTGTTCTCTCTAACCCATATATTAATATTCCATTCCCGAGTTAGTCTGGTGTATGGATCCATGTGCTCTGTTTTAGTATTATCCTATTATAAGTGCCTTTTAAGACTCTCTCTCTCTCTTTTGAGTTTGGAAGGTTGGGTTTTCCTATTTATCTCTGGTTGTCTTGCATCTCTCTGTGGAAACCATGCAGATCCTAAGTAAAAAAAAAAAAAAAAAAAAAAAAAAAAAAAAAAAAAAACAACAACAACAACAACAACAACAAAAAAAAAAACATAACAACAACAACAAAAAAACCTTCAAATGGCTCCCAATTGCTGGGATTAAAGGCAGGGGCCAACAATGCCGGGCAAACCAAAACAATAAAACACCAAATATAAAACCCTAATTTTCTTTTAGTAAATATCAAAAACAAAAACAACAACAACAACAACAACAAAAACAACAATCCGTAAGAAATACTGTAAATGCTAAAAAACTGAAGTCAAATGAAGGCTAAATTAAATCCCAAACACTAAAATACACTAAAATCATTTAAACAAAGAAAAAAACAATAAAAATACAAGGAAGCCTGAAAACAAAACAAAGCAAAACAAAAACTCTAAATCACTCTTTAAAAACACTCTAAAACTTTAAAATAATCTAGCAATCTAAAAAGAATACGTAAGTAGCCGAAATATCTCTAAAACATTTATTTATTTATATATATATATATTTATTTATTCATTCATTCATTCATTCATTCATTCATTCATTTAATAAATTCTGTCATTCTATCTTTCTGTTTTTCTATCTTTCTCTTTTTCTCTTTTTGTTTCTTTCTCTCCATGTCTCTTTCTTTGTCCCTTTTTCTCTCTCTCTCTGTCTCTGTCTCTGTCTCTCTCTCTTACCCCCTCTCTGTCTCTCTCCCTCTCCCTCTCCCTCTCCCTCTCCCTCTCCCTCTCCCTCTCCCTCTCCCTCTCCCTCTCCCTCTCCCTCTCCCTCTCTCTCTCTCTCTCTCTCTCTCTCTCTCTCTCTCTCTCTCTCTCTCTCTCTTTTGACCTGTCATTCTATCTGCCTGCCTGCCTTTCTTCTTGCCTTCCTTATTCCCTTCCTTGCTTCCTTCCTTCATTCCTTCCTCTCCCTCCTCTATCTCCTCTCTCTCTCTCTCCTCTCTTTCTCTTTCTGTCTCTGTCTCTCTGTCTCTCTTGCTATTTGTCTCTCTGTCTCTTTCTGTCTCAAGCTCTGTCTCTCTCACTGTCTCTCTCTCTCTTTCTTTCTGACTATTTGCCTGCCTGCCTCACTTACCATCTGCCTGTCTGCCTGTCTGCCTCCCTGCCTTTATTCCTTCCTTCCTTCCTTCCTTCCTTCCTTCCTTCCTTCCTTCCTTCCTTCCTTCCTTCCTTCCTTCCTACCTTCTTTCTTATGTGTTTCTTTGTTTCATTGTTTCTTTGTTTGTTTGTTTCTTTCTTTCTTTCTTCTTTCTTTTTGTCTTTGTTTTTTGTTTCTTTCTATTTCTCTCTCTCTGTCTCTCTGTCTCTCTGTCTCTCTGTCTTTCTGTCTCTCTGTCTCTCTCACTCTCTCTCTCTCTCTCTCTTTCTCTCTCTCTCTCTCTCTTGAGTTTTGGAAATTAAATTTCTCTGTGTATCTCTGGTTGTCTTTCAGCTCCCTGTGGAGACTTGCTGAACTTTAAGTAAAAAAAAATACCTACCTCTCTCTCCCAATTGCTTGGGTTAAAGACATAGTCAAACATTGCCTGGGAAACCCAAAACGTTGAAACCTCAAATATAAAAACCTAAATATTTTTTAGAAAAAATCAAGTAGAAAAACAACAACAGAACCCTAAGCAATACAGTAATGTGCTAAAAAAATGAAGTAAAAGAAAAACTCAATTAAACTGCAAATCCAAAAATACAATAAAGTGATTAAAATGAAAAAAAAAACACTAAAAATACACTAGACACTTGAACAAAAACAATAACAACCCCTAAGAAATACAGTAAAATGTTCAAAAGAACATGAATTAAAGTAAAGCCTAAATTAAACCCCAAATCCTAAATTACACTACAAAAAAAGATAAAACTGTAAAAATACACTAGAAGCCTGAAAACAAAACAAATACAAACAAACAAACAAACAAAAATGAAACAACAAAAACTCTAAATCACTCTTGTAAAAACTATACAAACATTTTAAAAATTCTACAAATCTAAAATAAATACACACATAGCCGAAATGTCCTTGAATATATATATTTGTCTGTCTGTCTGTCTGTCTGTCTGTCTGTCTGTCTGTCTGTCTGTCTGTCTATCTATCTATCTATCTATCTATCTATCTATCTATCTATCTATCTATCTATGTAATTCTGTCTTTCTTTTTCTATGTTTCTGTCTCTCTTTCCTTCTTTCTCAATTTCCTTCTTTCTTTAAATCCTCTTTTCTTGCTTTTTTTTTTTTTTTTTAATTTGTGTGTGATTTTGGTGACTGGGCTTCTCTGTGTATACCCTGGCATTCATGGATATCACTCTGAACACCAGGCTGGCCTGGTTCTTAATAAACAAAGAAAAAAACCAAACCAAAACAAAACAAAACAACACTATACATATACTAAAACACTTAATGCCTAAAATCTCTAAAAAACTGTTCAAAAAAACTAATATATGTGTATGTGTAGGTGTAGGTGTAGGTGTAGATGTAGGTGTAGGTGTATGTATATTTACAATTATATGATTTTTTAAAGCTTCGAGGTTTTCTTTGTATGCTTTTATGTTTTTAGTGTCTTTTTAGGTTTTTTACAAAGGATTTTTTATTTTTTACTTATTTTTTTGTTTGTTTGTTTGGTTTTTTTTTTTTTAATGGTTTCAGGTTCTATTTCCGGTTTAGAGTTTTAGGGTTTTTAGGTTCTTTAAGGTTTTTTTTTTTAACAATACTTTTAAGGTTTTTGTTTTTTTGTTTTTTTTTTTTTTCTTTTTTTTCTTTTAGGGATTTAGGATTCTTTTTAGGTTTTCAAGATTTCATTTAGAATTTTAAGGTTCTATAGTTTTGTTTTGTTTTTTTTTAAATAGGAATTTAGGGTTTTTCTAGAGTTTCAGGTTTTTGATGTATTTTTAGGTTTTTTTGTTTTAAATTTGGGATTTTTATGGTTTTAGGAATTCTGGCACAATCTTTTTAGAGTTCTTGATTTTTTTCAGAGTTGATTTTTTGTTGTTGTTGTTGTTGTTGTTTTTAGTGTTTTAGGGCTTTTTTAAGTTTTTTATAAAGGATTTTAGGGTGTTTTAGTAATTTAGGGTTCTTTTATGTTGTTTTCTAAAATTTTTTTTTTTTTTTTTTTTAGATTTTTGAGCTTTAGTTTTACAGCTTTATAGGTTTCTAGAAGGATCATTTTTTAACATTATATGTTTTTTTTAGGGTTAAGGGTTTTTCATGTCTTTTAGGGTTCTAGAGGTGTTTTATTATTATTTTAGGTTGTTTAAAGGTTTTTTAAAAAATTAGAATTTTTGAGGGTTTTTTTACGTTTTTAAAATGTTTTTATTAAGAATTTTATTTTTATTTCATTTTATGCTTTTATTTTATTTTCTTAAGGATTCTTTCCTATAAAAGATGATTTTAGGATTTTTCTCAGTGTTTTGGGCAATTTTTTTAATGCCATAAAGTTTTTTTTTATGGTTTTAAAATTTTTGAGTTCTTTTTAGGGTTCTTGAATTTTTGTTGAATTTTAGGGCAATTTTTAGTGTTTTAGAATTTTTGGGGTCTTATTAGAATTCTTGCTTTTTTTTTTTTTTTTAGAATTGTAGTTTTTGTTTTTAAAAGTGTTTATTAAGTATTTTAGGGTCGCTGGGCAGTGATGGCCCTTGCATTTAATCCCAGCACTGGAGAGGCAGAAGCAGGCAGATTTCTGAGTTTGAAGCCAGCCTGGTCTTGAGAGTGAGTTCCAGGAATGCTAGAGCTACAAAAAGAAACAGTCTCAAAAAACCAAAAAAAAAATTATTTTAGGGTTTTTTGGTTTTTTTTTTTTTGGTTTTGTTTTGTTTTGCTTTGTTTTATTTCGATTCTTTTTGTTTTTGTTTTTAGCTTTTTAAGGATCATTTTGTGTTTGTTTAAAGAACCTAAGATTTTTCTGGGTTTTCTTTTTTTTTTTTTTTTGATGTTTCTTGATTTCTTCTACATTTTTAAGGTATTTTAGCGTTCTTTAGTGTTTTTAAAGGATTTTAGGAATGTTTTAGGTTTTATTATTATTATTATTTAAAGTATTTATTTTTTTTTGTTGTTTTTTGCTGATGTTTTTTGTTTTTTAGGGTTTTAGGTTTTCTGGTTATTTGTAGGGTTTTTTGGTGTATGGGAATTTTGGGATATTTTGTTGGGGTTTTAGTTTCTTTTAGTTTTTTTTTTATATAATTTTGTAGTTTTTTTTAAGGGTTTTTGTTGATTTTTTAAAAACATCAAGGTTTTCTTTTTTAGGTTTTTATTGTCTTTTCGGGTTTTTTTAAAGGTCATTCTTATTTTATTTTATTTTTTTTTAAGTCTTGAAGGATTTTTTTTAATGGTTTCAGGACCTTTTTTAAGGCTTTATGGGTTTTTTTGGTCTTTTTTTTTTAGGATTTTTGAGTATTTTGAAAGAATTTTGAGGGTTTTTTAAGGGGCTTATTGTTCTTTTTAGGGTTTCATGTTCTTATTTAGGGTTTTAAGATTTTTTTTCAAATCTTTAGGGTTCTTATTGAGGGGAGTTCAGGGTTCGGGTATAGCCAAGGATACACAGAGAAACCCAATCTCAAAATATATATATATATATATATATATATATATATATATATATATATATATATATATATATATGAATAAAGTAAGGAAGAAAGAATGAAAAGAATTTTAGGGACATTTTTTGGCTTTTGGTGTACTTTTCTTTAGAATTTTTAGGTGTTTTGTTTTGTTTTGTTTTTTTAAGGAATTGTAGGGTTTTTAAAAGAGTTTTTGTTGTTTTGCTTGAATATATATATATATTTTTTAATTTTAGGGTTTTAATATTGGTGTTTCATTGTTTTATGGTTGCCAGGAAATGGTGGCAGAGTGACTTCCTGGACAGACAGGGATAAACAGAGAAACCCAGTCTCATAAAAGAAAAAACGAAAAAAAAAAAAAAAGAAGAAGAAGAAGAAAGAAAGAAAAGAGTTTTAGAGTACTTTTTTTAAGATGAGTGTTTTAGAGTTTGTTTTATTTTTGGTTTGTTTTTTGTTTTTTGTTTTGTTTTCACAGTTTTCATGTATACTTATTGTTTTTTCTGTTTTTTTTTCCTTTTAATGGATTTTAAGGTTTTTTGGGTTATGGATTTTTTTTAGTCTTTAGGGGTTCCTTTTTATGGTTTTTCAAAAATTTTTTAGGTTTTTTTTTTCTTGTTTTGTTTTTGTTTTTGTTTTTGTTTTTTTGTTTTTGTCTTTGCTAAGATTATTTGAAAATTTTAGAGTTTTATTTTGCATTTTATGAGTTTTACTCTTGCCAGACAGTGGCAGCAAATGCCTTTAATCCCACACTTGAGAGGCAGAGGTAGTGGATTTATGAATTTGAGGTCAGCCTGGTATACAAAGTGAGTTCCAGGACAGCCACAATGAAACGCTGTCTCAAAAAACCAAAAAAAAAAAAAAAAAAAAAAAAAAAAAAAAAAAAAAACAAGAAAAAAAAAAAAAAAGAAAAGAAAAGAAAAAAGAAAAAAGAAAAAAAAATAGTTGTATGATTATTTTTGGGTTAATGTTTTTTTAAAAATTCAGGGTTTCTTAAAAGTTTTTGTAGGGTTTTTAGAAGAATGTTTTTGAGGTACTTTGGTATTCAGGGTTTTAGTACATTTTTAGAGTTTATTCTATATTTTTAAAAGGATGTTAGGGTCTTTCTTTTAGTGATTTTTGGTTCTTAATAGGTTTAAGAGATTTTTTTTTTTAGCATTTTACTGTTTTATTTAGGGTTTATGTGTGTGTTATTGAGTTTTGTTTTATTTTTTTAATTTTAGGTTTGTATCTTTTGAGTTTAAGAGCTTTAGTGTTGCCAGCCAGTTTTTTTTGTTTGTTTGTTTGTTTGTTTTTTGTTTGTTTGTTTTTTGTTTTAGTGTTTTGGGGTTTTATTTAGGCTTTATTTATTTATTTATTTATTTATTTATTTATTTACTTATTTATTTACTTATCTATTTATTATTTTTGCATTTTACTGTTCTTCTTAGGAGTTTTTTGTTGCTGTGGTGGTGGTGGTGGTGGTGCTTGTTCTTCTTCTATTTTTAATTTTAGGGTTTTAAATTTGGAGTTTAAAAGTTTTAGATTTGCCAGTCAGTGGTGGCCCAAGCCTTAAATTCCAATACTTGGGAGGCAGAGGCGGGTGGATTTCCGAGTTTGAGGCCACCCTCGTCTACAGAGGCAGCTCCAGGACAGGTAGGGATACAAAGAGAAACCCAGTCACGAAAAAAAAAAAAAAAAAAGTAAGAAAGAAAGAAAGAAAGAAAGAAAGAAAGAAAGAAAGAAAGAAAGAAAGGAAGGAAAGACAGAAAGAAAAGTACTTTATGGATATTTTTGACTTATTGTGTGGTTCTTTTTTTTAATATTACAGTTTTTTTTAAGGTGATTGTAGGGTTTTAGAAGAGTATTTTAGAATATTGTTTGGTTTTAAGAGTTATAGTGTATGTTTAGAGGTTTTTCTATAATTTTTAAAGGACTTTAGGGTGTTTTAGTGATATCTGGTTCTTACAAGGTTTAAGGGACTTATTTTTTAGCACTTTACTGTTTTATTTAGTTTTTGTGTGTGTGTTCTTGAGTTTTTCTTTTTAATTTGAGGGTTGTATATTGTGAGTTTAAGAGTTTTAGTGTTGCCAGCCCCTTTATTTAGAATTTTTAAAATTTAGGGGTTTTATTTAGGGTTTGAAGGATTTTTAGAAGAGTGTTTTAGAGTTTTTTTGGTTGTCAGGCTTTTAGAATATTTTTAGTGATTTTCCTCGTTTTTAAAGGATTTTAATGTATTTTAGGGTTTAGGGGTTTAATTTAGGCTTTATTTAATTTATTTCTTGTTTAGCATTTTACTCTATTTCTTAGGGGTATTTTGTTGTCATTGTTGTTGTCCTCGATTTTTTTTTTTTTTTATTTAGGGTTTTATATTTGCGGATTGTTTTACGGTTGCCAGACAGTGGTGGCACATGCTTTAAATCCCACCAATTAGGAGGCAGATGTAGGTGGACTTTTGAGTTCAAGGCCAGCATAGTATACAAAGGGAGCACCCGAACAGTCAGAGGTACATAGCTAAACACAGTCTCCCAAAACTCAAAAACAGAAAGCTCAAAAAAAAATTTTTTTAGAGTCTTTTTGGGGTTCTTGTGTATTTTTTTTTCTTTTTTTCTTTTTTAGAATGTTAGTGTTTTTCTTAAGGTTATTTGGAAGATTGTTTTAGAGTTTTGATGTTTTTTGTTTTTGTTTTGTTTCATGTCTTTCAGGATTCCAGTGTATTTTTTTGTTTGTTTGGTTTTCTTTTTTTTTTTTTTTTTAATATTTTATGGTGTTTTAGTTTTTTTTTTGTTTTTTGTTTTTTGTTTTTAAGGCTCTACAGGTTTTTTTCTTTTAGGGATTTTTTTTTTTGCCTTTTTTTGTTAGTTTTGTTTTCATTTTAGTATTATTTTTTTATTTTTAATGTTTTTGAGTATTATTATTTTTTTAATATAAGGTTTTATTTTTGGATTTTAAGACTTATGTTTTGGCTCAAAGTGGTGGCCCTTGCCTAGATTCTAATCAACTGGGAGGCAGAAGTAGTGGAATTTTTAGTGCATGGCAGCCTGGTTCAAAGAGGGAGCTCCAGTACATCCAGAGTTACACAGAGAAACCCAGCCTCCAAAAACTTAAAAAATAAAAATAAAAATAAAAATAAATATAAATAAAAAAATAAATATAAAAAATAAAAATAAAGAAAGGAAGGAAGGTAGGAAGGAAAGAAGGAAAAAATAAAAAAAGAAAAAGAAAGAAAGAAAGAAAGAAAGAAAGAAAGAAAGAAAGAAAGAAAGAAAGAAAGAAAGAAAGAAAGAAACTATTATGGACATTTTGGCTTAGTGTGTATTTTTTTTTTTCTTTTTAGATTTCTAAATGTTTTTTTTTAGGGTTTGTACAATTTTTAAAAGAGTGTTTTAAGAGGTTTTTTTTTTTTGGTTTTCAGGCTTTCGGATATTTTTAGTGTTTTTCTTGTTTTTTTAATGATTTTCGTATATTGTATGGTTTTGGGATTTAATTTAGCCTTTCTTTTTCTCTCTCTTTTTTTTTCTTTCTTTCTTTTTTCTTTTTTCTTTTTTATTAAGCATTTTACAGTATTTGTCAGGGTTTGTTGTTATTATTCTCCTTGATTTTTTTTTTTAATTTTAGTGATTTATATTTGGGTTTTAATTGTTCTAGGGTTGCCAGGCAGTGGTAGCCCATGCCTTTAATCCCAACAATTAGGAGACAGGATTTTTTGAGTTAAAGGACAGTATGGTCTACACAGAAAGCTCCAGGACTGATAGGGATACACACACACACAAACACACACACACACAAAACCGTCAAGACAAAGGGAGAAAAGAAGGAAAAAAAAGAAAGGAAGGAAGGAAGGAAGGAAGGAAGGAAGGAAGGAAGGAAGGAAGGGAGCAAATTATTACTTTATGCCAATTTTTGGGCTTTCTGTGTGTTTTTGTTTTAGTTTTTGTTTTTGTCTTATTTTTTTAAGCAATTTAAGGTTTTTTAAAGGTTTTTCGGGATTTTTAAAAGATTTTTTTAGAGGATTTTTTGGTTTTTAGGGTTATAGTTTTAGTTTTTTGTTTTTTTTTTAAACATCTTAGAAGGTTTTTTTTTGGGAGGGACTTTAGGGTTTTTCTTTAGGGTTTTAGTATTTTTTTTAGGGTTGTGTGTGTGTGTGTGTGTGTGTGTGTGTGTGTGTGTACGTGTGTGTATGTGTGTGTGTGTGTGTGTTGGAGTTTGTTGAGGTTGAATGCAGCAAGGTCTACAGAGTGAATTCCAGGACAGCCAGAAGTACACAGAGAAACACATTCACCAAAAATTAAAAAAAAAAAAAATTAAAGAAAAAAAAAAGAAAGATATTAATAAAGAAGGAAAAAAGAAAGAAAGAAAGAAAAAGAGAGAGACAGAAGGAAGGAAGGAAGGAAAGAAAGAAAGAAAGAAAGAAAGAAAGAAAGAAAGAAAGAAAGAAAGAAAGAAAGAGAAAGACGTAGTGAAATTTTAGGCTCCTTGGTATTTTTGTAGCAATTTAGGTTCTTTTTAAGGGTTAATAGGGTGTTTAGAAGACTATTGGTGAGTTATATTTGTTTTTCCTTTTTTTTTTTTTCTTGGTATCTTAGGTTTATGGATTTATTGTTTGGTTTTTTTGGTTTCAGGATTTTCGTTTATTGTTTTTATTGTCTTTTTTTTTTTTTCAGGCGTAAAGTGTTTTAGCTTTGCCAGTCAGTGGTGGGTCATGCCTTTATTCCAAGCCCTTGGGAGGCAGAGGTAGGTAGATTTGTAAGTTCTAGGCCAGCCTGGTCTAAAGAGTGAGTTCCAGTATAGCCAGGGCAATACAGAGAAACAGTTTCCAAAAACAAAATAAATTAAACCAAAAAAATAGCTTAAGGGTCATTTTAGGGTTGATATATGTATATAGTTTTTTTTTTAAGGGTTTTGTAGGTTTTTAGACGAAGTTTTAGATTTATTTGGTTTTCAGACTTCTAGTATAGGTTAAGTGTTTTGTTGTTGTTTTTTTTTTTTCTTGTTTTTTAAGGATTATAGTGAGTTTTAGGGTTTTGGTGATTTATTTAGGCTTAATTTTATTTTATTTTTTTAACATTTTGCTTTATTTCTCAGGTTTTTGTTTTGTTGTTTTTTGTTTGTTTGTTTGTTTGTTTTTAATTTTGAGGTTTTATATTTAGTATTTAATTGTTTTATGTTTGCTAGGAAATTGTGGACCATGCCTTAGGGTCGCCAGGCAGTGATGGCCCTTGCATTTAATCCCAGCACATGGGAGGCAGAAGCAGGCAGATTTCTGAGTTTGAGGCCAGCCTGATATAAAGATGGAGCTCCAGGAAAGGTAGAGATACAGAGAGAAACTCATTCTATAAAAACACAAAAAACAAATGAAATAAAATAAAAAGAAATAAAATGAGAAAAGAAAGAAAGAAAGAAAGAAAGAAAGAAAGAAAGAAAGAAAGAAAGAAAGAAAGAAAGAAAGAAAGAAAGAAAGGAAGGAAGGAAGGAAGGAAGGAAGGAAGGAAGGAAGGAAGGAAAGAAAGAAAGAAAGAAAGAAAGAAAAGAGAAAGAAAGAAAGAAAGAAAGAAAGAAGGAAAGGAAGAAAGAAAGAAAGAAAGAAGGAAAGGAAGGAAAGAAGGAAGGAAGGAAGGAAGAAAGAAAGAAAGAAAGAAAGAAAGACAGAAAGAAAGAAGGAAAGAAAGAATGAAAGAAAGAAATGAAGAAAGAAAAGAAAAAATTACTTAAAGGACATTTTGTCCTTTCTGGTTTTTTTTCTTTCTTCTTTTTTTTTTTTTCTTTTTTTTTTTATATTTTAGAATTTCAGTTTTTTGGTTTTTTTTTTTGTAAAGGGTTTTGTAGGGTATTTTATAACAGTATCTTATAGGGTTTTTTTTTGAGTATTTTAGTGTATTATTAGTGTTTTTTCTGATTTTTTTAAAAAGTGTTTTAGGGTGTTTCAGTGTTTTGGGTTTTTTCATTTCTTTTTTAGGGTTCTATCTTTTATTTTTTGGGTTTTTTGTTTTGTTTTTTTTAGAGTTTTAGAATATTATTAATTTTTTAATTTTAAGGTTTTATTGGAGTTAAGAGTTTTAGGGTAGGCAGGAAGTGGTGGCCCATGCCTTAAATCCCAGCACTTTGAGAGGAAAACATATTGGATTTCTTACTTCAAGGCCAGCCTGGTTTACAGAGGCAGGTCCAATATAGGAAGGGATACACATAGAAACCCAGTCTCCAAAATCTGAAAAAAAATAAGAAAAAAGGAAAGAAAGAAAGAAAGAAAGAAAGAAAGAAGAAAGAAAGAAAGAAAGAAAGAGAGAAAGGAAGGAAGAAAAAAGGAATTAAAGAAGGAAAGAAAGAAAGAAAAGAGAAAATTACTTAATGGATATTTTGTCCTTTCTGGTTTTTGTTTGTTTGTTTGTTTGTTTTTTGTTTTTTGGGTTTTTTTTTTTCTTTTGTATTTTTGTTTTCTGCTTTATTTTTTATTGGTTTTTTTTGTTTTGTTTTGTTTTTTGTTTTGTTTTGTTTTTTGTTTTTGTTTTTGTTTGTTTGTTTGTTTGTTAGGATTTAGAGTTTTCATTTAGTGTTTTCTTTTTTTTTTAATTTTGAAAAAAAACATAAAGTTTTTTTTTGTTTGTTTTTTTTGTTTTTTTGTGTGTTTGTTTGTTTTTCGAGACAGGGTTTCTCTGTGTAGCCCTGGCTGTCCTGGAATTCACTTTGTAGACCAGGCTGGCCTCGAACTCAGAAATCCTCCTGCCTCAGCCTCCCAAGTGCTGGGATTAAAGGCGTGTGCCATCACGCCCGGCTAAAAAATATAAAGTTTTTATATTGGGGGATACACAGAGAAATCTAGTCCTGAAAAGCTCAAAAAATAAATAAATAGATAGATAGAATGATAGATAGATAGATAGATAGATAGATAGATAGATAGATAGATAGATAGACAGACAGACAGACAGACAGACAGACAGACAGACAGACAGCAGACAGACAGACAGACAGACAGATAGATAGATAGATAGATAGATAGATAGATAGATAGATAAACAAATAGAAGAAAGAAAGAAAGAAAGAAAGAAAGAAAGAAAGAAAGAAAGAAAGAAAGAAAGGAAGGAAGGAAGGAAGGAAGGAAGGAAGGAAGGAAGGAAGGAAGGAAGGAAGGAAGGAAGGAAGAAAGAAAGAAAGAAAGAAAGAAAGAAAGAAAGAAAGAAAGAAAGAAAGAAAAGAGAAAAATAATTAATGGACATTTTTGCCTTTTTTGTTTTTTGTTTTTTTTTTAGAATTTTAGTGTTTTTTGTAAAGTGTTTTGTAGGTTTTTTTTAATAAGAGTATCTTAGAGGGTTTTTTTTGGTTTTTCGTATTTTAGTGTATTTTTAATGTTTTTATGATTTATTTGTAAGTTTTTTAGGGTGTTTAGGGTTTTGGGTTTTTTTTTTCAATTTTTGTTAGTGTTCAATCTTTAACTTTTAGGGATTTTTGTTTTGATTTTATAGTTTTTGATTTTTTTTTAATTTTAAGCTTTTATTGTTGGATTTAAGTGTTTTAGGGTTGCCAGGCAGTGGTGGCCCATGCCTTAAATCACAGAACTTGAGAGGAAGAAGTACTGGATTTCTTAGTTCAAGGCCAGCATGGTTTACTGGGGCAGTTCTAGTATACCTAGGGATCCACAGTAAAACCTAGTCTCCAAAAATCTCAAAAAAAAAAAAAAAAAAGAAAAAAACAAAGTAGGAAAGAAAGAAAGAAAGAAAGGAAGGAAGGAAGGAAGGAAGGAAGGAAGGAAGGAAGGAAGGAAGGAAGGAAGGAAGCAAAATTACTTTATGCATATTTTGGGCTTCCTGTTTAATTTTTTTTAAAGAAATTTAGTTTTTTTTAAAGCATTTTCAGGATTTTTTGAAGATTGTTTTAGACATTATTTTGGTTTTCTGTGTTTTAGTGTATGTTTAGTGCTTTTTTAAAAAAAATTCAGAGTGTTTTTGTTTGTTTGTTTTTGGCTTTAGGGTTTTCTTTAGGGTTTTAGTATTTTTTTTTTTGAGTTTTTGTGTGTGTATGTGTTGTAGTGTGTTATGGTCGAAGGCAGCATGGTCTACAGAGTGAGTTCGAGGACAGCCAGAAGTACACAGAGAAACTCAGTCTCCAAAAACTTGAAAAAAAAAGAAGAAAAAAAATAAAGAAAAATAAAAAGAACGAAGGAAAGAAGAAAGAAAGAAAGAAAGAGAGAAAGAAAGACAGACAGAAAAAGAAAGAAAGAAAGAAAGAAAGAAAGAAAGAAAGAAAGAAAACATATTTAGTGAAATTTATGGCTCTGTGTATTTTTGTAGAAATGTAGGGTCTTTTAAAAGGTTAATAGGGTTTTTGGAAGACTATTGTAGAATTTTATTGGTTTTTTTTATTGTTGCTTTTTTTTTTTTGGTCTCCTAGGTTGTCGGGTATTTTGTTTGTTTGTTTTTTGGCTGAAGGGTTTTCGTTTAGAGTTTTCCTTCATTTATTTATTTTTTAATTATTATTATTAATTGTATTTTTGAAAAAAAATTAACTTTTTATTTTGGAGGTAAAGTGTTTTAGCTTTGCCAGTCAAGGATGGTTCATGCCTTTATTCCCAGCCCTTGGGAGCAGAGGCAGGTGGATTTGTAAGTTCTAGGCAAGCCTGGACTACAGAGTGAGTTCCAGTATAGCCAGGGCTATACAGAGAAACACAGTTTCCAAAAACAAAATAAATCAAACCAAAAAGTAGCTCTAGGGTCATTTTGGGGTTGATATATATCTATATAATTTTATATTTTTTTTATTTTAAAGGTTTGTAGGGTTTTTAGATGTAGTTTTAGATTTATTTGGTTTTCAGACTTCTAGTGTAGATTGTTTTGTTGTTGTTTTTTTGTTTTTTTTTTGTTTTGTTTTGTTTTCTTGGTTTTTAAGGATTATAGTGAGTTTTAGAGTTTTGGTGTTTAATTTAGACTTAATTTTTTTTTTTTTGCATTTTACTTTATTTCTTAGGTTTTGGTTTTGTTGGTTTTTTGTTTGTTTGTTTGTTTTAATTTTAAGGATTTATATTTGGTATTTAATTGTTTTACCATTGCTAGAAAATTGTTGACCGTGCCTTCAATCTCAGCACTTGGGAGGCAGAGGTAGTAGATTTGTGAGTTTGAGGCCAGCCTGATCCAATGAGGGAGCTCCAGGACAGGTAGGGATACACAGAGAAAACCCAGTCATGAAAAATTCAAAAAACAAATGAAATAAAATAAAATAAAATAAAATGTGAAAAGAAGGAAAGAAAGAAACAAGAAAGAAAGAAAGAAAGAAAGAAGGAAAGAAAGAAAGAAAGAAAGAAAGAAAGAAAGAAAGAAAGAAAGAAACATAGATAGATAGATAGATAGAAAAGGAAGGAAAGAAGGAAGGAAAGAAATAAGGTAGGAAGAAAGGAAGAAAGGAAGGAAGTAATAAATTAAGAAAGAAAGAAAGAAAGAAAGAAAGAAAGAAAGAAAGGAAGAAAGAAAGATAGAAAGATAGATAGATAGATAGATAGATATGTAGATAGATAGATAGATAGACAGTAGACTGAACGACAGACAGACAGACAGACAGACAGACAGACATATAGATAGATAGATAGATAGATAGAAGGAAAAGGAAGGAAAGAAGGAAGGAAAGAAATAAGGTAGGAAGAAAGGATGGAAGTAATAAATTAAGAAAGAAAGAAAGAAAGAAAGAGAAAGAAAGAAAGAAAGAAAGAAAGACAGACAGACAGACAGACAGATATGTAAATAGGTGAAAGATAGATAGATAGATAGATAGATAGATAGATAGATAGATAGATAGAAGGAAAGAAAAGGAAGGAAAGATGGAATGAAGGAAAGAAGGAAGGTAGAAAGAAATAAAGAAAGAAAATAAGAAAGAAAGAAAGAAAGAAAGAAAGAAAGAAAGAAAGAAAGAAAGAAAGAAAGAAAGAAAGAAAGAAAGAAAGAAAGGAAGGAAAGGAAAGAAGGAAGAAAGGAAGACAGAGAAAGAATTTAAAGGAAGGAATATAGGAAGGAAGGAAGGAAGGAAGGAAGGAAGGAAGGAAGGAAGGAAGGAAGGAAGGAAGGAAGGTAGGTAAGGAACGAGGGAAGGAAAGAAAGAAAGAAAGGAAGCAAGCAAGCAAGCAAGAAAGAAAGAAACAAACAAAACAAACAAAGGAGAGAGTTTTAAGTTCATTTGGATTTCTGTATTTTTAGAAGAGTGCTTTTGAGAGGTTTTTTTTCTTTTTTTTTCAGTTGTCTAGTGTATTTTTTTTTCTAGTAAATTAACCAATTTTACTGTGTTTCAAATTTTTAGGGTTTTATTTACGCTTCAGAAATTTATTTTTAATTAATTATTACTTTTTTTTGTATTTTAATGCACATTGTGATATTGTGTGTGTGTCTGTATGTGTGTGTTCTTGAATAAATATTTAAAATTTGGGAGGTTCAATTTATTGGTTTTAGTGTTGCCAGGAAATGAGGGCCATTGCCTATAAAACCTAGATATAGGGATGAACAAGTAAGGGATTTTTAAGATGGAGGCTAATTTGGTCTATGGAGTGACACACAGAATGGCCAGAGAAAGACAGCGAAAGCCATTCTCCAAAATTCAAAAAAGAAAGAGAGAGAGAGAAAGAGAGAGAGAGGAAGGGGAGGGAGGGAGGGAGGGAGGGAGGGAGGGAGGGAGGAAGGAAGGAAGGAAGGAAGGAAGGAAGGAAGGAAGGAACGAACGAACGAACGAACGAACGAACGAAGGAAGGAACGAAGGAAGGAAGGAAGGAAGGAAGGAAGGAAGGAAGGAAGGAAGGAAGGAAGGAAGGAAGCAGGCAGTCAGGCAGGCAAGCAGGAAAAGAAAGCAAGCACGAAAGAGACAAACAGAAAAAGAAAAAAGAATTGGGTTTCAGAGTTATTTTTAGCCTCTTTTGCTTTTTTTTTTTGGAATTAATATTTTGGGGGTGTATTTTGTTTTTGTATTTGTTTTTTTAAGGCTTTGAAGTGTGTTTCAAAGAATGTTTTGGAGAGTGTGTGTGTGTGTGTTTTTTTTTTAAACTTCTAGTATATTATTAGTAGTTTTCCTAGTTTTTTAGAATTTTAGGACCTGGGGTTTTATTTAGGCTTCAAGGATTTTTTTTTAATATTTTAATGTTTTCTTTGGGATTGTGTGTGTGTGTGTTCTTGAATATTTATTTCAGTTTTGATGGTTTTAATTTTGGAGGATCATAGTTTTAGCATGGAAATAGTGGTCCATGCCTATAAAATCTAGCCCCAGGGATAAACAGGTAGTGGATATTTTAGTTGTCAGCTAGCATGGTCTACTGAATAACTTCCAGGACAGTGAGGGATACACAGAAAAACCCACTTTCCAAAAAATTACAAATAAATCAATGAAAGAAACGGAGGGAGAGACAGACAGAGAGACAGACAGACAGACAGACAGACAGACACACAGACACACAGACACACAGACACACAAACACTCAGAGAGAGAGAGACAGAGAGAGAGAGAGAGATAAAAGAGGAAAGGAAGGAAGAAAGAAAGAGAGAGAGAGAGAGAGAGAGAGAGAGAGAAAGAGGAAGAGAGAGAAGGAGAGAGGAAGGGGTGAGGGATGAAGGAAGGAACAAAGGAACTAAGGAATGAAGGAAAGAAAAAAGAATAAAGGAAGAAAATATAATTGTGTTATTGAGTCATTTTTGGTCTCTTGTGTACTTTTTTATTTTTAGGGGTTTTATTTAAGATTTTGAAGTGTTTTTAAAGAATGTTTCAGAGCGTTTTTTTTTGTTTTCAGAATTCTAGTGTATTTTTCATATTTTTTCTTTTTTTTTAAAATTTTAGTGTGTTTTGGACTTTTCAGGTTTCATTTAACTTCAAGGATATATTTATTTTAATATTTCATTGCTTTCTTTATGTTCTTTTTTTGTGGGTTTATTCTTGAATATTTATTTAAAAATTGAGGTTTTTTGTTTTGGTGGTGCATAATTTTAGAGTTGGCAGGCAATGGTGAAATGGTAGGGGATTTTTTTTAGTTGGAATCTAGCCTGGTCTTGAGATTGATCTACCAGAGAGCCAGGGATAAACAGAGAAACCCAGTTTATAAAATTAAAAAAATATAGAAAATGAAAGGGAGGGAGGGAGAGAGAGAGAGAGAGAGAGAGAGAGAGAGAGAGAGAGAGAGAGAGAGAGAGAGAGAGAGAGAGAGAGAGAAGGAAAAGGAAAAAAAAGAGGGAAGGAAGGAAGGAAGGAAGGAAGGAAGGAAGGAAGGAAGGAAGGAAGGAAGAAAGAAAGAAAGAAAGAAAGAAAGAAAGAAAGAAAGAAAGAAAGAAAGAAAGAAAGAAAGAAAGAAAGAAAGAAAGGAAGAAAGGAAGAAAGAAAGATAAAGAAAGGATACTTCTTAGTTCTTTAACTTCATTTGATTTCCTGGATTTTTAGAAGAGTGCTTTCGAGGGTTTTTTGTTTTCAGACATCTAGTGTATTTTTGTGTTTTTTCTAGTTTTTTAAACAAGTTTACTGTGTTTGAAGATTTGGGGGAATTATTTTCCCTTCAGCAATTTATTTTTTATCTATTATTAATTTTTTTTGTATTTTAATGCATATTGGGATTATTGCAATAGAGTACACATATTTTATACTAGTGTATAGAACAGAATTTAAGGTAGTAAATAGCCATAAAATATTGCTATCCTTATTAATTCTGGATCACAAAAAATATATATCACGAGAATATATTATTGTTCAATAACACTGAAATTATTTGAATTTTAAAAAATATTGCTTACAATTTTAATATAAAATATTTGCTACTAGGTCAATACACAGAAAATAAAGTAATAAAAATAAGAACAACCAAAACTTTAGTAAATTTTTTAAATGCTAATGCTTTAAAATTAGGATTCAATCTAGTAAAGAATATATAATTTTTCTCTAAATAATACTCAAAATAAAAAATTATGAACAGTAATAGTGATTTTCTATTTTCACATATTTTTCATGCTTTCTTGGTAAATATATTAATCTTTAATAAAAGTGTTCAAAGAATGTGCAAATAGAATGTATTCATGAGAACATAATTAAAACAATTTTTATTTTTTAAATAAGATTATTTATTTTATATTAAAATAAAATTAACTATTTCTAAAAATGACATTAAAGAATACATGGCATATTAATATTAACACATTCATATTATATTAAAATGAATTAAAGTATTTTATTAAATAAGCAATGTTAGGGCTGATGTATACAGCATTAGTACAATAAATGTGTGTGTATGAATTCCAAAAATAAACCTGTGTTGTCACTTACTAATGTATAGCAAAACAAGTGACAAAAAGGTGTTACAAAACGTCACAGACTACTAAAGCTTTTGATATAAAGCATGATGTTGAATGATGCTAAATGTTCTTTAGGAATATTATATTTAATGTCAGTGAATGTGGTGTGGCAACTGACAGGTCATCCTACACTGGGACAGCTGCCAAGAGACCTGTGCTCATCAGGCTCTTTACTGAAAGCAACTGGAAATGAGGACTCTAACTATTAAGGGTGGAGGTAAGGCCACCCTTGAGGAATTCCTTCTGCAACATCCCGGTGGCTCAGTTTTAATCTCACATTTCTTAATTACCAAGAACCAGAATAAATTAGAACTGAGAATATTAATACCAAACACGACCTAGTGCATACAAGCATTATTTTAGGGATCCTAAAATATCCTAAATCCTTGAGATGACTCTGTGAACAATGACAGAAATGGAACAACAACAACAAAAATATCAAAAGAGTGTCTAAAGCCCATGAGCTATCTTTGGCTAAAGGGCAGAGATTTGTGCTGGCAGCTTTGAATGAGAAGACTAGCAATGCTTTGTTGTAAGAAAGCAAGAAAGACCACATTTTCATAATCACTACCTTATAGAAAAAAATGCCTCAGATTTGAATAAGCAATTGTTTAATAAGACTACAGAGCAAGCGAAGCAAAAGAATAGCAAACTGAGGTTTATAAGTCTTTAAAGATCAGTTCAGCCTTTGGAAATGGCATAATGAGCATAATATAAAATATTACGATAATAGACAATTATTATCGATACAATAAGCAATTGTACCACAAGATCAAAATTACGCATAGCATTTCTGTAGAATGCTGGATTGAAGAAGAACAGAACCAACTGCACAATATGTGAGCCAACGAGGATTTGCGACATGAAAGGTAGTTAAGTAGTTCACATGTTCAATGAGCAAGATCGGATTAGGAAAACTGTGTTCTCTGGGCCTAGCCAAGCCCATTTTGTGGGAGTCTGCTCTTTTTCTCGTCTTAGATGAAATCTTGCACAAGCCTTATGATTTTCCACTCACTTTCAGACAATAAAAAGGCCTCCAGGTTCAATAACAGCTCCATTCATTCCTGTATAACAAAATAAACTCCAGCTTTAATTTAAAGGTAAATCTCCAGGTTAGAATCAATATTCTGTATCCACAGTCTTTTATTTTGAGGAAATACAGAAAAGATGAAGGAAGGAAGAGAGTACTAGGGGAGGATTCTAAAGATCATCTGAAGGACAGAGTTCTTGCCCCAAGATCTGTCTCAAGCAGAAAGCTCTGAGAAGATATTTCACTATCCTTTCTTCTTAAAAACTTTCTTCTGCAAATTGTATCTTGGGTATTCTAGGTTTCTGGGCTAATATCCATTTATCAGTGAGTGGATATCAAGTGACTTGTTTTGTGATTGGGTTACCTCACTCAGGATGATATCCTCGAGATATATCCGTTTGCTTAAGAATCAAGAGATTCATGTAATTCATGCTTTGCAGCGATGCCCTTGGGCTGGGTGAGATTAGTAACTGGGCTCTGTTCTTCCTTACAGGATAGCAAGGGCAGGAAACCTCTCCCAGCAATTTTAGCTAAGGAAGGCTCAGCTGACTGGCCACTTGCATTCCAATCCTCTTCTACAAATGACAGTTTCTCTGTCTGTCTGTCTGTCTGTCTGTCTGTCTGTATGTCTGTCTGTCTATCCGTCTCTCTCTCTCTTTCTTTCTTTCTTTCTTTCTTTCTTTCTTTCTTTCTTTCTTTCTTTCTTTCTTTCTTTCTTTCCTTTTTCTTCTTTTTTTTTTCTTTGTTTTGTGGGAGGGGGTTTGAGGAATGGATTTCTCAGTATATCCTTGGCTTTTGTTGAGATCAATCTGTAAACCAGGCTGACCTTGAAATAAAAAATCTACCTGCCTCTGCATCCCAAGTTCTGGGATTCAAGGCAAGGACCACCACAGTCTGGCAACCCTAAAACAATTAAACCTCAAACATAAAATGCTATTTTTTTTAAATCAAGATCAACAACAAGAACATCAAAAATATTAAGAAATACACTAAAAAGCTAACAAAAAAAATAAAGCCTAAATTAAACCACTGAACCATAAAATACACTAAGACCCTTATAAAAACAACAACAACTACAGACAAACAAACAAAAAACAAAAACAAGAAAAAAACACTAAAAATACACAGGAAGCCTATAAACCAAACCAAACCAAACCAAAACAAAACAAACCAAACCAATCCAAACCAAACCAAACCAAACCAAACCAAACCAAAACAAAACAAAACAAAACAAAACAAAACAAAACAAAACAAAACAAAACAAAACAAAACAAAACAAAACCTCTAAAACACTCTTCAAAAAACTCTACAAAACCTTACGAAAGCCTATAGTCAACTAAAAAAAAATACACAAGGCAAAATGTTCCTAATACCTTTCTTTCTTTCTTTCTTTCTTTCTTTCTTTCTTTCTTTCTTTCTTTCTTTCTTTCTTTCTTTTTTCTTTCTTTCTTTCTTTCTTTCTTTTTTCTTTCTTTCTTTTTTTCTTTCTTTCTTTCTTTCTTTCTTTTCTTCCTTTCTTTCTTTCTTGCTTTCTTCCTTTCTTAATTTCTTCCTTTCTTCCTACCTTTCTTCCTTCCTTTCTTTCCTTCTTCCTTCCTTATTTCCTTTCTCACTCTCTTTCTCTCTCTCTCTCTTTTCTTTCATTCATTCTTTCTTTCTTTCTTTCTTTTTTCTTTCTTTCTTTTTCTTCCTTCCTTCCTTCCTTCCTTCCTTCCTTCCTTCCGTCATTCCTTCTTTTTTCCTTTTCCTTCTCTCTTTCTCACTCTCTCTATGTATCTATCTATTTTTTCTCTCTGTCTCTGTCTCTGTCTCTCTGTCTGTCTGTCTCTGTCTCTCTGTCTCTCTGTCTCTCTCTCCCTTTCATTTTCAATATTTTTTAATTTTTATAAACTGGGTTTCTCTGTTTATCCCTGGCTCTCTGGGAGATCAATCTCAAGACCAGGATAGCCTCCAAATAAAAGATCCCCTATCAGTTCACCTTAGGGCTAACATTTTTATGAAAGGGGCAGCCATTGCTTGCCAACTCTAAAATTATGCACCACCAAAATAAAAACCCTCAATTTTTAAATAAATATTCAAGAATACACCCACAAAAAAAGAACATAAAGAAAACAATGAAATATTAAAATGAATAAATCCTTGAAGTCTAAATGAAACCTGAAAATTACAAAACACTAAAAATTAAAAAAAACAACAAAAAATATGAAAAATACACTAGAATTCTGAAAAAAAACTCTCTGAAACATCCTTTAAAAACACTTCAAAATCTTAAATAAAACCTCTAAAAATAAAAAAAAAGTGCACATGATACCAAAAATGACCCTGTATCACAATTCTTTTTTCTTCCTTTTTTCTTTTTTCTTTCCTTCATTCCTCAGTTCCTTTGATCCTTCCTTCATCCCTCATCCCTTCATCCCTCCTTCTCTCTCTTCCTCACTCTCTCTCTCTCTCTCTCTTTTTCTTTCTTATTCCTCTCCCCCTTTATCTCTCTCTGTCTCTCTCTGTCTCTCTCTGTCTCTCTCTGTCTCTGTCTCTGTCTCTCTCTCTCTCTCTCTCTCTCTCTGTCTCTCTCGGTCTGTCTCTGTGTCTGTCTGTCTGTCTGTCTGTCAGTCTGTCTGTCTGTCTTTCTGTCTGTCTGTCTCTTTCTCTCTCTCTCTCTCTCTCTCTCTCTCTCTCTCTCTCTCTCTCTCTCTCTCTCTCCCTCTGTTTCTTTCATTGATCTATTTGTAATTTCTTGGAGAGTGGGATTCTCTGTGTATCCCTCACTGTTCTGGAATTTATTCTGAAGACCAAGCTAGCTGTCAACTAAAAAATCTCTCCTCTCTCTCACTTCCTCTGTTTATTTTTTTTTTTGGGGGGGTTTTTAGATTGGGATTTTCTGTGTATCTCTTACTGTCCTCCAGATTCCTGTAGAGATGATGCTGATCTCTAAATAAAAAAAAAAATCACTTACATCTGCCTCTCAATAGCTGGAATTAAAGGCATGGTCAACACTGACTGGCAAAACCAAAACAATGAAAACACAAATATAAAACCCTAATATTTTTGGAAAAAAAAGAAACAACAAAAAATAAAACAAGAATTAGAACAACAAAACCATAATAAATATACTAAAATGGTAAAAAAAGTTAATTAAGGTATTCATTAAAACTGAAACACTAAAATACACTAACATCATTAAAAAATAATAATGAAAAACAATAAAAGTACACAACAAGCTTGAAATCCAAAAAACTCTAAATCACTAAAGACTACAAGATTTTGTAATACCCTAGAAATCAGAAAAGTGTACACAAGAATCCAAAATATGCCTAAAATATTTATTTATTTATTTATTTATTTATTTATTTATCTATCTATCTATCTATCTATCTATCTATCTATCTATCTTTCTCTCTCTCTATCTATTTATTTATTTTTAATTATTTATTTATTTTATATTTATCTATCTATCTATCTATCTATCTACCTATCTATCTATCTATCTATCGTTCTCTCTCTCTCTCTATCTATCTATTTACTTATTTTTAATTATTTATTTATTTTATACATTCTGTCTTTCTATCTTCTTTTCTTTCTATCTTTCTTCCTTCCTTT
This sequence comes from Mus caroli, assembly GCF_978045245.1. Lineage (NCBI taxonomy): Eukaryota > Metazoa > Chordata > Mammalia > Rodentia > Muridae > Mus > Mus caroli. Next base: position 1,506,238 of record NW_028227277.1, on the reverse strand, counting down.
CTTTCCTTTCTTTCTTTCTTCCTTCCTTTCTTTCCTTTCTTTCTTTCTTTCTTTCTTTCCTTCTTTCTTTCTTTCTTTCTCTCTTTCTTTCTTTCTTTCTTTATTTCTTTGTTTCCCTTTCCTCCTTCCTTCCTAAATTTATCTCTCTGTCTCTCTTTATTTTTTGTCTTTGTTTTTTTCTTTTTTCTATCATTTTCTCACTCTCCTCTCATCCCTTCCTTCTTTCTTTCTTCCTTCATCATTGCTTCAATCCTTCCTTCCTTCCTTCTTTCCTTCCTTCCTCTCACTCTCTCTCACTCTCTTCTTCTTTCATTCATTTCTTTATTTCTTTGTTTCTTTCTGTATTACTTTCTGTAAATCTCTCAAAAGATATAAATATTTCTAAATGATCCCATGCATCCTATCTGATCACCAGGACAAGGCTGAAGTCAATTAAAGCTTAAATTAAATATCAAACACTAAAATACAATAAAATCATTTTTAAAAAAATATAGAAAACACTAAAAATGCAATAGAAGCTTGAAAAAGAAGAAACTCTAAATCAGTTTTCTAAAAATTCTACAAATTCTTTTAAAATACCATAGGAATCTAAAATGAATACACATGAAGCCGAAATATCCCTAAAATGATTGCTTGCTTATTTATTTACTTATTTGTTTATTTATTTATTTGTTTGTTTGTTTATTCATTCATTCATTTATTTATTTTAAATAAATTTTGTATATTTTTAAAATTATCTCTTTCTCCCTAAGTTTCTATTTCTGAATCTTACTATCTTTATCCCTTCCTATCTCTCTCTCTCTTTTTCTCTCTTTCTTTTTTTCTTTCTTTTTTCTTTCTTTCTTTCTCTCTCTCTTCCATCCTTTCTTCCTTCATTTGTTCCTTCCTTTGTTCCTTCCTTCGTTCCTTCCTTCTTTCCTTCCTTCCTTCCTACCATCCTGCCTTCCTTTCTCTCTCCCTCTCTTTCTTTTTTCTTTTTCATTCCTTGTTTTTTTTTGGTTTCTCTGTGTGTGTGTGTGAGAGTGTGTGTGTGTGTGTGTGTGTGTGTGTATTACTTTCTCTTTCTCTCTCTCTGTCTCTCTCCTTTCTCTCACTTCCTCTGTTTATTTATTTATTTATTTATTTTAGTTTTTTAGATTGGGATTTTCTGTGTATCTCTTACTGTCCTCCAGATTCCTGTAGATATCATGCTGAACTCTAAATAAAAAAAAAAAATCACTTACATCTGCCTCTAAAGAGCTGTAATTAAAAACATGGTCAACACAGACTGGCAAAACCAAAACAATGAAAACACAATTATAAAACCCTAATATTTTTGGAAAAAAAGAAACAACAAAAATTACAACAAGAATTAGAACAACAACAAAACCATAATAAATATACTAAAGTGGTGAAAAAGTTAAAGTATTCATTTAAACTGAAACACTAAAATACACTAACAACATTAAAAAATAATAATAAAAGACAATAAAAGTACACTACAAGCTTGAAATCCAAGAAACTCTAAATCACTAAAGACTCTACAAAACTTTGAAATACCCTAGAAATCAGAAAAGAATACACAAGAATCCGAAATATTTATTTATTTATTTATTTATTTATTTATTTATTTATTTATTTATTTATTTATTTATTTATAATTATTTATTTTATACATTCTGTCTTTCTTTCTTCTTTTTTCTATCTTCCTCCTATTCTTTGTTTTTTCTTTCTTTCTTTCTCTCTTTCTTTCTTTCTTTCTTTCTTTGTTTTCCTTTACTTCTTCCTTCCTTACTTTATCTCTCTGTCTCTCTCTTTCTTTATTTTTTGACTTTATTTGTTTTTTCTATTTTTCTATCTTTTCCTCACTCTCCCTTCCTTCCTCCCTTCCTTCTTTCCTTCCTTCATCCTTCCTTCCTTCCTTCCTTCCTTCCTTCTTTCCTTCCTTCCTTCCTTCCTTCCTTCCTTCCTTCCTTCCTTCCTTCCTTCCTTCCTTCCTATCACACTCTCTCACTCTCTCCGTCTTTTTTTTCTTTTTCTTTTTTTGTTTGTTTCTTTTTTATTACTTTCTCTCAATTTCTCAACAGATATAAATATTTTGAAATAATCCCATGCATTTCATCTGATCACCCTGGAAAAGGCTGAAGTCAATTAAAGTTTAAATTAAAACCCAAACATTTAAATACATTAAACTCAATAAAAAGAAAAAAAAAATAAAAATACAACAGAAGCCTGAAAAAAAAAAAGAAACTCTAAATCGCTTTTCTAAGAACCCAACAATTTTTTTTTAAATACCATAGAAATCTAAAAAGAATACACATGAAGACAAAATTTCCCTAAAACATTTGTTTGTTTGTTCATTGATTTTTTATTAATTTTGTATATTTTATGAATTCTGTCTTTTTAACTATGTTTTTATCTGTCTCTTTCTCTTTTTCCCTTCCTTCCTTCCTTCCTTCCTTCCTTTCTTTCTTTCTTTCTTTCTTTCTTTCTTTCTTTCTTTGCTTTCCTCCTTCCTTTCTTACTTTATCTCTTTGTCTCCCTCTTTCTTTATTTCTTGTCTCTATTTGTTTTTTGTATTTTTCTATCTTTTCCTCACTCTCCCTTCCTTCCTCTCTTCCTTCTTTCCTTCCTTCCTTCATCCTTCCTTCTTTCCTTCCTTTCTTCCTTCCTTCCTTCCTTCCTTCCTTCCTTCCTTCCTTCCTTTCTTCCTTCCTTCCTTCGAAATAATCCCATGCATTTTATCTGATCACCCAGGAAAAGGCTGAAGTCAATTAAAGCTTAAATTCAAACCCAAATATTTAAATGCACTAAAATCATTAAAAAAAAAAAAAAAAAACTAAAAATACATTAGAAGCCTGAAAAACAAGAAACTCTAAGTCACTATTCTAAAAACTCTACAAATTGATTTAAAATACCATAGAAATCTCAAAAATACACATGAAGCCGAAATATCCCTAACACATTTGTGTATTTTTTTTGTTCATATATTTTTAATTAATTTTGTATATATTATAAATGCTGTCTTTTTCCCGATGTTTTTATCTCTGTCTCTTTCTCTCTTTCTCTCTTTCTCGCTTCCTCTCTTTCTTTCTTTCTTTCTTTCTTCCTTTCTTTCTTTCTTTCTTTCTTTCTTTCTTTCTTTCTTTCAGTCTTTTTTTCTTTCTTTCTCTCTTTCTTTCTTTCTATCTCTCTTTCTTGCTTGGATTTTGGAGATTTGGATTCCCTGTGTATACCCTGGAGGTCCTAGAAATCACTCTTTACATGAGGCTGGCCTTCAATTAGGATATCCACCTTCCTCTGCCTACCAAATGTGGGATTGAAGGCATGGATCATCACTGCCTGGCAACACTAAAACTCTTAAACACCCAAATAATAACCCTAAACATTTTTAAGCAAATATTTAAAATCACACACACAACACACACACAATCAAATAAACCAGTAAAACATTAAAAAAAATTAACTAAACCCTAATAAGAACCGAAATTCAAGAAAAAAATGTTAAAATTCATAATAAACAAAGGAAAAAAAACTATAAAAATATACTAAAACACTTAAAACCAAAAATCTCTAAAACACTATTCTAAAAATCTTACAAAACCCATAAAAAACTCTAAAATTCTTAAAAGTATAAATATATATATACATATTTAAGAATCCAAAATATTCCTATTTTTTTCTTATATTTTTTTTTTCGTTTATTTTTTGTAGACAGGGTTTCTCTATGTATCCCTGGCTGTCCTGGAACTTACACGAGACTAGCCTGACAATGAACTCAGAAATCCAAGACCTCTGCCTCTAAAGTTCTTGAATAAAAGGCATGGGATACCTCAAACTGGAAACCCTAAAATTTTTAATCTAGAAAATAAAACCTTAAAATTTTTAAAAATACTTATGAACACACACACATACACAAACACGTACTAAAACACTAAAATATAACAGTAAGGGCTGGTGAGATGGCTCAGTGGGTAAGAGCACCCGACTGCTCTTCCGAAGGTCCAGAGTTCAAATCCCAGCAACCACATGGTGGCTCACAACCATCTGTAACGAGATCTGGCGCCCTCTTCTAGAGTGTCTGAAGACAGCTACAGTGTACTTACATATAATCAATAAATAAATATCTTTAAAAAAATATATATAACAGTAAATCCAAAAAAAAACCTCCACAATCTTAAAAAACACTATTCATACAAAAAAAAAAAAAAAAACTATAAAAGACCCTTCTAAAAACCCTTAAAACGCTTTCAAAATTCCAAAAATTTCCATAGAGTAACTTTCTTATGTACAGTATTTCTTTCATTATTTTTCCTTTTTCTTTTTTTCCTCTTTGTTTCTTTGTTTCTTTGTTTCTTTGTTTCTTTCTTTCGTTCTTTCGTTCTTTCGTTCTTTCTTTCTTTCTTTCTCTCTGTTTCTTTCTTTCCCCCTTTCTTTGTCTCTCTCTCTTTTTCTTTCTCTCTTTCTTTCTTTCTTTCTTACTTTCTTCATTTTTATATTTCACTCTGTCTGTCTTCCTTCTTTCCTTCCTTCCTTACATCTTTTTTCTTTTTTTCTTTCTTTCTTTCTTTCTTTCTTTCTTTCTTTCTTTCTTTCTTTCTTTCTTTTTTCTTTTTTCTTTCTTTTTGTCTTTGTTTTTTTGTTTCTTCCTAAATATCTCTCTCACTGTCACTGTGTCTGTCTCTCTGTCTCTCTTTCTCTCTCTGTCTCTCTCTGTCTCTCTGTCTCTCTGTTTCTCTGTCTATCTCTCTCTCTCTGTCTCTCTCTGTCTCTCTCTCTCTCTGTCTCTCTCTCTGTCTCTCTCTTGAATTTCTTTGTGTATCTCTGGTTGACTTCCAGCTCCATGTGGAGGCCTCAAAGAACTCTAATTAAAAAACAAAACAAAACAAAACAAAACAAACAAACAAACAAAAAAAAACACCTAACTCTGTCTCCCAATTACTGAGATTAAAGAAATGGGTCAACATTGCCTGGCAAACCCAAAACTAGGAAATCTCAAATATAAAACCCTAAATGTTTTAGAAAAAATCAAGTACAAAAACAACACCACCAAAAACAAAACCCTAAGCAATACAGTAAAATGCTACAAAAGTCAAGTAAAATCAAACCTAAATTAAACCCCAAACCCAAAAATACACTAAAATCATTAAAAAGAAAAAGAAAAAACACTAAAAATACACTAGAAGCCTGAACAAAGACAAGGACCAAACCCAAAGAAATACATTAAAATGGTAACAAAATAAAGTAAAATAAAGCCTAAATGAAATCCCAAATCCGTAAATACACTAAAATCATTAAAAAAAAAAAATGTGTATACCCTGGCAACATGGAAATCACTCTGTAGTCCAGGCTGCCCTTAGAAATCAGAAATCTACCTGCCTCTGCCTAACCATGTGTGGGATTGAAGGCATGGATCACCACTGCCTGGCAAAACTAAAACATTTAAACCCAAAAAATATAAACATAAATATTTTGTAAAAACATTCAAGAACACAAACACCCAAAATAGGAAAACGTTAAGAAAATGAAATAAAGCCCAATAAGAATGAAAATCAAGAAAAAAAAATCCTAAATTCTGAATAAACCAAGAAAAAATTAGTATACATATACTAAAACTCTTAATGCCAAAAATCTCTAAAATGCGAAAAAAAAAAAAAAACTACAAAACTCATAAAAAAAAACTAAAATTATATATATTTATTTATTTAGGTTTATGTTATGTTTATGTTCATATTCATATTTATATATTCAAGAATCTAAAAATGATTTTAACCCCCCCCTTAAAAAATTCTCTTTGTATTCCTGTCTATCCTGAAACTCACCATGCAGACTAGTCTGACCATTAACTCAGAAATCCAAGACCTCTGCCTATAAAGTTCTGGGATAAAACGGATGGGTCACCACACACTGGCAAAAATAAATTTTTATACTACAAAATAAAACCATAAATTTTTGAAAAATACTCAAGAACTGACAAACAAACAGACAGGCAGACAGACAGTCAGTCAGACAGACAGACAGACAGACACACACACACAAACACACACATATTCACTCATACAAAATAGTAAAACCTTAAAATATAACCATAAAAAAAACAAAAAACAAAAAAAACAGTCTAAAACCTATTAAAAGACACTAAATATAAACTAAAATCGAAAAAAATCCAAAAAATAAAAACTATAAAACAATCATCTAAGATCTCTAAAAACGTTTCCAAAAAACTCTAATATTCATAAAAAAATACGAAAGAACCCAAAAGAATTCCATACAGTAAATTTCTTACTTAATCTCTTTCTTTCTTTCTTTCTTTCTTTCTTTCTTTCTTTCTTTCTTTCTTTCTTTCTTTCTTTCTTTCTTTCTTCCTTCCTTCCTTCCTTCCTTCCTTTCTTTCTTTCTTTCTTTCTTTCTTTCTTTCTTTCTTTCTTTCTTTCTTCCTTTCCTCTCTCCCTCCCTCCATCCCTCCCTCCCTTCCTCCCTCCTTTCTTTCTTTCTTCTTTCTTTTTTGGATTTTTGTTTCTCTCTCTCTCTTTCTCTCTCTTTCTCTCTCTCTCACTCTCTTTGACCCTCCCTCCCCCCCTTCCTCTGTCTCTCCTCTCTCTCTCTGTCTCTCTCTGTCTCTCTCTGTCTCTCTCTGTATCTCTCTGTCTCTCTGTCTTTGAGGTTTGGAGACTGTGTTTCTCTGTGTATCAATGGCTGTCTTCTACCTCCCTGTGGAGACCTTGCTGAACTCTACTTTAAAAAAAAAAAAAAAAAAAAAAAAAAGCACCTAACTTTGTCTCCGAATTGCTGGGATTAAAGTCATGGAACAACTTTGCCTGGCAATCCCAAATGATCAAATCACAAATATAAAACCTTTAATGTTTTTTTAGAAAAAAATCAAGTACAAAACAACAACTGTAGTCTCCCGTCCCCAAGCCTGATACCTGCAAGCTCAGTGGTGGAGTGTGCTGCTCAATTGTTCTGCCTAGCCCACTGCTGGAGCTTGCTGATTTGCTCTTCCAAAGCCGTCACGTGGTCACCCTGCTACTGGACCCCAAGATTATTATTTGACAGGAATTGGGACCCCTTCCCCTGCTCCATAACTGCGTGCAGAATAGTAAAATTGAGCTTTAATCAGAATGACTGTCTTAGGTCCATTTTTATCTCATACTCTCTAGCCCTTCTTCTCTTCCAGGTTATTAAGGTACCTTTCCAGCCTAGAACCCACACATATGGTCATGTGGGTGGAGACAACATTTTGCGAACAAACACAGGACTGAAAAATGGCAGAGGACATTTGGAAGAAGCACTGCTGGTTTGAATCTCCATAAAAGAAGAAAATAATTACAGGAAATTCATACCGGAGAAGGTCGGTATGGACTAAGTTGAAACAGCATTAACCCAAATGCTAATTCACTTAGTTTCAGCAGTGAAGTTTATCAGGGACTAGGGACTGTTAGGCGATTAGACATAGCTCCCAGAAGGTACATTTTTAGGCATTAGAAATGAAAGGATTTATTAAAAAGGAAATTAATGATCAGGTGGATAAGCCACAGTCCCAAAAAAAAAAAAAAAAAAAAAAAAAACTGCATCATGAGGAGGGAGGAAAATGTCCTAAAAAGCACAGTTAATTTCAGGAGTGCCATGCTTTGTTCTCTCTGGGTCTTATAACAAAAGTACTCTGGCCCCTTTTGTGTGTTGTCTAATGCTGGTGCACCAATCTGTTCTCAGGTTCAATTCATGTATGTTTGTGTCCAGTCTGTATGAATGAATATTCTATGTTTTATGTTGGATAATAAAGATGGTATAAAAAATTTTAACTGCAAAGCCAAGAGCTGCCACGTGCCTCAATCAGGAATTAGACATATGGCAGCAGAGTCCCTGCTGGAAAACTGTTCTTTTTAGAAAAAAAGGGCAAGTCTACAATCTCTTAGTTTCAGGGTAAAAAAGCTGATAAATGGTTCGTGATTAATGAATTTGACAAATTATAAAGTGCCCTTTATTCTATGATTGTAGCTACAAAAATTAATATTTTCTGATTGGTCTAAAGTAACTGCTTCATTTGGTGCTTTTTATTGGAAATGTGTTCTGTGTGTTTTCACAATCAGCTCAAAAGTTGTTGGTTAAGATTAATAATTGTTACATTGCTACAGATAGTCTTAAATTTCATAACTCAACTTCAGAGTTCTTCTAACATGTGACATAAGGAAGACCAAGAGACAGGGTCTCTAAAGATATTTCTAGTTTAAATATTAATGAATGTGGTTTCTATTCTAAAAACTAAAATTTAAGATAAGATTTAAAGCAATGCCTCTTTATTAAAGCACTAAAGCTTACATATATTCATAGGTATTAATTGGCAGGCAAACTTTGTAATATGATAGTAATACTTCTAATATTATTGATTTTAAAGATGATAAATTGTTTTAAACTTGGGTTTTGCTTTACCAAGTTTGTAGATATTATCCTAACGTTGCAAAAGAGACTTGAAAATTATGGTTAAAACTTCCAGTGTTCCATTGACTACAGCTTGCAGTTTGACTGCAAATTTAAGATTTTCTACTCACCCATATATTGTTAATTAAGATTATTACAAGAGTAATCATCCTATAATTGTGCTAATACTTCATACAAAACTTGGACAGAGTTATCTAGCTATGTTTGTCTTTATGCATAGATTAGACCCGCATACAATCAGTTTGTGTATAGTTGATGCCTGGAAGGAAACTGCAGTTGGGCAATTTTTTCACAACACTAAAGTCAAATAACCTCATTTAAAAATGGGGATGAGAGCTAAACAAAGAATTCTCACCTGAGGAATACCGAATGGCTGAGAAGCACCTGAAAACTGTTCAGCATCCTTAATGATCAGGGAAAAGTAAATCAAAACAACCCCGAGAGTCCATCTCACACCAGTCAAAATGGTTGAGATCAAAAATTCAGGTGACAGCAGATGCTGGCAAGGATGTGGAGAAAGAGGAACACTCCTCCATTGTTTTGGAATTGCAAGCTTGTACAACCACTCTGGAAATCAGTCTGGCGGTTTTTAGAAAATTGGACATGATACTACCAGAGGATACTGCAATACCTCTCCTGGGCATATATCCAGAAGGTGTTCCAACTAGTAAGAAAGAAATATGCTCCACTATGTTTATAGCAGCCTTATTTATAATAGCCAGAAGCTGGAACGAACCCAGATGCTGCTCAATAGAGGAATGGATACCAAAAATGTGGTACATTTACACAATGGAGTACTACACAGCTATTAAAATGAATGAATTTATGAAATTCCTAGGCAAAAGGTTGGACCTGGAGGAAATTATCCTGAGTGAGGTAACCCAATCACAAAAGAACTTAAATGATATTTTCTCACTGATAAGTGGATATTAGTCCAGAAACTTAGAATACCATAGATATAAGATACAATTTGCAGAACACATGAAACTCAAGAAGAACGAAGACCAAATTGTGGATACTTTGCCCCTTCTTAGAATTGGGAACAAAACATCCATGGAAGGAGTTACAGAGACAAAGTTTGGAGCTGAGACAAAAGGATGGACCATTTAGTGACTGCCATATCCAGGGATCCATCCCATACTCAGCCTCCAAATGCTGACACCATTGCATACACTAGCAAGATTTTGCTGACAGGACCCTGATATAGCTGTCTCTAGTGAGACTACACTGGGGCCTAGCAAACACAGAAGTGGATGCTCACAGTCAGCTATTGGATGGATCACAGAGCCCCAAATGGAGGAGCTAGAGAAAATAGGAAAGGAGCTAAAGGGATCTGCAACCCTATAGGTGGAACAACATTATGAACTAACCAGTTCCCCGGAGCTCTTACTCTAGCTGCATATGTATCAAAAGATGGCCTCGTCGGCCATCACTGGAAAGAGAGCCCCATTGTTCTTGCAAACTTTATTTGCCCAAGTACAGGGGAAAGCCAGGGCCATGAATTGGGAGTGGGGGGTACGGGAGTGGGGGGTAGCGAATAGGGGACTTTTGGGTTAGCATTGGAAATGTAAGTGAGGAAAATACCTAATTAAAAAAAAAGAAAACAAAAATTCCTAGACATACACTAAAACCCTGAAAACCTAAAAAGACAAAAACAAACAAACAAAATAAAACAGAACAAAACAAAACAAGCAAAACAACAAAAAAACTCTAAAAAACTCTTCTAAAAAAAAATAAGAACCATTTTAAAAAATCCCTACTATTCTAAAAAAATATAAAAAGAAGTCAAAACTGTCGATAAAATACTGTTATTTTTAAATTTCTTTCTTTTTTGCTTTGTTTCTTTGTTTCTTTCTTTGTTTCTTTGTTTCTTTGTTTCCTTGTTTTTTTCTTTCTTTCATTCTTATTCTCTCTTTCGTTCTTTCTTTTCTTTCTTTTTCCTTCCTTCCTCCTTCCTTCCTTTCTCTTTTTCTTCCTTACTTCCTTTCTTTCTTTTCTCTCTCTCTCTCTCTCTCTCTCTCTCTCTCTCTCTCTCTCTCTCTCTCTCTCTCTTTGTTTCTTCCTTTCTTTTCTGTCACTGTTACTTTCTTTTTAACTTCTTTCTCTCTCTGACCTTCCTTTGTTTTTGCTTTTTTTTTTTTTTTTTTTTAGTTTTTTAGAAAGGGTTTCTCTATGTATCATTGGCTGTCCTGGAATTCACTTTGCAGACCAGACTGACAACACAGAAATCCAAGACCTCTTTCACTAAAAAGTTGAGAAAAAAACGTGTGGATCACCCCTGACTGGCAACCCTAAAATTCTCAAAACGAAAAATAAAACCTTAATTTTTTTTAAATCTATTAAAACACATTCACACACAGACATATACAGACACAATTAGTAAAACCATAAAATATAACCCTAAATCAAAAAAAAAAAAAGAAAAAAACAGACTAAAAAGTTTTAAAAAATACTAAACATACACTAAATCCCTGAAAAATCTAAAAGACAAAAATCAAAAAAAACAAGAAAACCAATATTCTAAAACACTCTTCTAAAAACAATAAAAACCATTTTTAAAAAATCCCTATTCTAAAAAAAAATGCCAATAATGTCGATAAAATACATTTATGTATAAATTTCTTTCTTTTTTCTTTTTTTTATTTATTCGTTTGTAAGTTTCTTTCTTTCTTCCATTTTTTCTTTCTTTCATTCATTCATTCTTTCTTTCTTTCCTTCTGTCTTTCTTGTTTGTTTGTTTGTTTGTTTGTTTGTTTTCTTTGTGTAAGGCTTGGTTTCTCAGTGTATACCCTTGAAGTCATGGAAATCAATCTTTAGACCCGTCTGGCCTTGAACTGAGAAATCCACCTGCCTGTACCTAACCAAGTGTGTGATTGAAGGCATAGAGAACAATGCAGTGGCAACACTAAAACTTTCAAACCCCCCAAAATATAACCCTAAAAATTAAAAGAAAAAAATACTTAAGTGCAAAGAATCACACACACAAAATCAATAAAACAGTAAAATATTGAAAAATGAACTAAACACATTTTCACTTTCTTTCTTTCACTCTTTCTTTCTCTCTTTCTTTCTTGTTTTTTTTTTTTTTGTGTGTGTGTGTGTGTTTGTGTGTGTGTTTTGGAGACTAGAATTCTTTGTGTTTACACTGGCAGTCATGGAAATCACTCTGTAGACCAGGCAAGCCTTCAACTTAGAAATCTGCCTGCTTCTGCCTACCAAGTGTAGGATTGAAGGCATCGTCACCATTGCCTGGAAACACTAAAACTCTTAAAACTGAAAATTAAGAGTAAAAATTAAAACAAAACAAATTAAAACAAAACAAAACAAACAAAAAAACACAAAAACACAAAACAACAACTACAAAAAAAATCAAGAACACACAGACACACACAGACAAGTAAAACAGCAGATCTTTAAAAAAATGAACTAACCCGTAATAAGAACCGTAAATCAAGAAAAAAACCCTAAAATCTTAATAAATTCCCACCATAAGAACTAAACAGATTCTAAAATATTTAAAGCCAAAAATCTCTAAAATTCTGTTCTAAACACCCTACACACACACACACACTCACATATATATATATATACAAACATACATACATATATATACACACATACACATATATATATACACACACATATATATGTATATGTATGTGTATGTATATGTATGTATGTGTATGTGTGTGTATGTGTGTGTATGTGTACGTGTATGTGTATATGTTTGTGTATATGTATGTGCTTATATATATGTGTGTGTGAGAGAGTATGTATATGTATATATATATATATATATACATACATACATATACATAATGAAGAATCCAGAAATTACCTTTTTTTTTTTTTTAATTTTTGGAGACACCGTTTCTCTATGTATCCTTGGAAGTCCAGAAATTCACTGTGTAGACTAGCCTGATAATGAACTCAGAATCCAAGACCTCTGTCTCAAAAGGCTGGTATAAAAGATATGGATCACCACTGTCAGGCACCTTAAAATCCTTAAACCTCAAAATAAAACCTTATTATTTTTTTGAAAAATTCTCAAGAACACACACAAGTAAAACCCTAAAAAATATCCATAAAGGCCCCCCCCAAAAAAACTCTATAAAATATTTTAAAAAAACTAAACATACACTAAAATCCAACAATCATAAACAAAAACAAAAACTGTACAACAGTCTTGTAAGAATACTTAAAAAATAAAAAACCTATTATAAAAAACATAATAAAAAAAGATCGCAGGAGTGGATGTTCACAGTCAGCTATTGGATGTATCACAGGGCTCCCAATGGAGAAGCTAGAGAAAGTACCCAAGGAGCTAAAGGGATCTGCAACCCTATTGTTGGAACAACATGATGTACTAACCAGAGCCCTGGAGCTCTTGTCTCTAGCTGCATATGTATCGAAAGATGGCCTAATCAGCCATCACTGGAAAGAGAGTCCCATTGGACTTGCAAACTTTATATGCCCCAATATAGGGGAATGCCAGGGCCAAAAGAATGGGAATGGGTGGGTAGGGAAGTGGGGGGCGCTATGGGGGACTTTTGGGATAGTATTGGAAATGTAATTGAGGAAAATATGTAATAAAAATATTAAAAAAAAAAAAAGATCGCAAAAATTTCCATACAATAAGTTTCTTACTTACAGTCTTTCTTCCATCCTTTCCTCCTTTCTATCTTTCTTCCTACCCTTTCTTTTTCTTTCTCTCTTTCTTTCTCTCTTTCTTTCTCTCTCTCTCTCTTTCTTTCTTTCTTTCTTTCTTTCTTTCTTTTCTGAATTTTTTCTTTCTTTCTAACTTTCTCTCTCTCTCTCTCTCTCTCTCTCTCTCTCTCTCTCTCTCTCTCTCTCTATCTCTCTCTCTTTCTCTCTCTCTCTTTTAAATTTTTTTAAAGTTTTTTAGACAGGGGTTCTCTTTGTATCCTTGGCTGTCCTGGAACTCACACTGTAGACTAGCCTGACCATGAATTCATAAATACAAGAACTCTGCCTCTAAAATGCTGGTATAAAAGGGATGGGTCACCACAGACTGGCAACACTAAAATTCTTAAACTACAAAATAAATTTTATTTTATTTTTTAAATATTCAAGAACACACACACAGAGACACACACACAAAATCATAAAACAGTAAAACAATAAAAACATAAACTAAACTCTAATAAGGACCAAAAATCAAGAAAAAATCCTAAAATTATTAATAAATAAAAAAAAAAACACTAAACAGATACTAAAAACCTTAAAGAAAAAGATTTTCTAAACGTTGTTCTAAAACCCCAAGAAAACCCGAAAAAAAAAAAAAAACTCTATAGTTCCAAATATATATATATACACATTCAAGTATCCAAGAACGACCCTGAATGTCTTTCCTCCCCGCTCCCCCCGAGTTTTTCTTTCTTTCTTTCTTTCTTTCTTTCTTTCTTTCTTTCTTTCTTTCTTTCTTTCTTTCTTTCTTTCTTTCTTTCTTTCTTTCTTTAGTTTTTGGAGACACGGTTTCTCTGTGTATCCTTGGCTGTCTGGAACTCACTCTGTATTCTAGCCTGACCATGAACTTGGAAATCCAAGACCTCTGTCTCTAAAGTGCTGGCACAAAACTCATGGGTCATCACTGACAGCAATCCTAAAATCCTTAAACCACCAAAAAACCTAAAATTAAAAAAAATATATATTCAAGAACATACACACACACACACAAATAGTAAAAACCTAAAATATAAACATAAAGGCCTCCAAAAAACTCTCTAAAATGTTTACAAAACACTAAACATACACTAAAATCTAAAAAAAAAAAACCCTAATAATTATACAACGCTCTTCTAAAACCGCTTTAAAATAATAGTACAAAAGAACCCAAAAATTTCCATAAATTAAGTTTCTTAATTACAGTCTTTAGTCCTTTCTTGCTTCTTCCTTCCTTTTTTTCTTCCTTCCTTTCTATCTTTCTTCCTTCCCTTTCTTTCTTACCTTTCTTTCTTTCTTTCTTTCTTTCTTTCTTTCTTTCTTTCTTTCTTCCCTTTTTTTCTTCCCTTTTTTCTTCCCTTTCTTTCTTCCTTCCCTTTCTTCTTCCTTTCTGTCTTTCTTTCTTTCTTTCTTTCTTTCTTTCTTTCTTTCTTTCTTTCTTTCCTTCCTTCCCTCCTTCCTTTCTCTTTTTCATTCCTTCCTTACTTTGTATCTTTCTTTTTTCTTCCTTCCATTCTTTTATTTCTCTCTTTCTTTCTTTTCTGTAATTTTTTCTTTCTTTCTTTCTTTCTTTCTTTCTTTCTTTCTTTCTTTCTTTCTAACTTTCTCTCTTTCTCTCTCTCTCTCTCTCTCTTAGATTTTTAGAGCTTTTTTGAGTTTTTTACAAAATAAATTTTAATTTTTTTGAAAAATATTCAAGAACACACACACACAAACACACACACACAAGTAATAAGACCAAATAAATAAAAGTAAAGCCCAAAAAATAATCCAAAAACATTTTAAAATATTAACCTCCAAAAAAAAAAACCTATACAACTCTCTACTAAAAACTCTTTAAAAACTCTAATATTCATCAAAAAAAAAGAAACAAACATTTTCATACAGTAAATTTCCGACTTACAGTATTTCATTCTTTCTTTCTTTCCAACTTTCTTTCCATATTTCTTTCTTTCTTTAAGCCCGTTCAGGAACTCAGAAATCCAAGACTCTTTCTCTAAAAAGTTGAGATAAAAGGCATGGATCACTCCAGACAGTAGGCAACCCTAAAATTCTCAAACCACAAAATAAGACCTTTAAATTTTTTGAAAACTATCCAGGAACACACAGACACACACACACAGAAACACACAGAAACACACACAGACACAAACATAGATACATACACACACAAATAGTAAAACCATAAAATATAAACCTAAAGCAAAAAAAAAAGTCTCCCTAAAATGTTTTTTAAAAAACTAACCATACACAAAACCCTTTAAACGAAAAAAAAAAAAAAAAGGAAAAAAAAACGGAAAAAAAATAGGAAAAAATATAAGGAAGCCCAATATATGCATAAAGTAATTTGTTTCCTCCTTCCTTCCTTTACTTCATTCCTTCCTTCCTTCTTTCCTTCCTTCCTTCCTTCCTTCCTTTACTTCATCCTTCCTTCCTTCCTTCCTTCCTTCTTTCCTTCTTTCCTTCTTTCCTTCTTTCCTTTCTTTCTTTCTTTCTTTCTTTCTTTCTTTCTTTCTTTCTTTCTTTCTTTCTGAGTTTTTTGCACAATGGTTTTCTCTTTGTATCCCTGCCAATACTGGGCATGCCTCTCTAGAGCATGCTGGCCTCGAACTAAGAAATCCAACACTTATTCCTCTCAAATGCTGGGATATAAGGCATGGGCCACCACAGCCTGGCATTCCTGAAACTCTTTTCTTGTTTGTTTATTTGTTTGTTTTTTTTGTTTGTTTGTTTTGTTTTGTTTCGAGACAGGGTTTCTCTGTGTAGCATTGGCTGTCCTGGAACTCACTTTGTAGACCAGGGTGGCATCGAACTCAGAAATCCTCCTGCTTGTGCCTCCCTAGTGGTGGGATTAAAGGCATGTGCCACCACGCCCTGCAACCCTGAAACTTTTAAAAAGAAAAGAAAAAATAAGAAAACTCAAAAACTCACACAAAAAACACTGAAAAACAAAGATAAAACATTAAAAAACATTTAATAAAACACCCCAAATCCAAAAATACCCTAATATCATTAAAAAAAAAGAACAAACACTAAAAGTGCACTAAAATACTGAAAACCAAAACAAACAAAACAAAAAAAAAAACAAAACTGTCTTATAAAAACCCTACAAAAGCATTAACAAAAACACTAAAATTATAAATAATAATAATAATATTAATAATAATAATAATAAAACAAGGACACAATATGAACTTATAAGTCTTTTTGTTTTATTTTGTTTTTTTGTTTTTTGTTTGTTTTGTTTTGTTTTGTTTTGTTTTGTTTTGTTTTGTTTTGTTTTGTTTTGTTTTGTTTTTGGAGATTGGGTTTCTCTGTGTGTATCTGGTTGTCCTGGACTGCCATCTGTAGACCATGCTGGACTCGAAATCAAAAATCCACCTAACTCTGCCTCCCAAGTGCTGGGATTTAATGCATGGGAAACAAATGCCTGGCCATCCTATAACTCTATAAAAATAAAACCTAAACATTTCAAAAAATAATAATAGTGAAATACTCAAAAAAAAAATAAATAAATAAATAAATAAATCCAAATAAAAGATAAACCTTAAAAAAATTTTGATAAAAATCCCCAAAATCCTAAAACACCATAAAATTCTAAAAAAAAAAAAAACAAAAAAAAACACTAAAAATACACTAAAGTACAGAAAACCAAAAATAAAACTCTAAAACTCTCCAAAACTAAAACCATAAACATACACTAAAACCCTGAAATCCCAAAAAACTCTAAAACAATTATCAAAAAGGCCTAAATACCCTTTAAAAAAACGTTAAATTCTAAAAAATAAAAATTAATAAAAAGAAAAAAACAATACATAGAAAGCCTGATATGTCCAAAGAGTCATCATCTTTTCTTTCTTTCTTTCTTTCTTTCTTTCTTTCTTTCTTTCTTTCTTTCTTTCTTTCTTTCTTTCTTTCTGTCTGTCTGTCTGTCTGTCTGTCTGTCTGTCTGTCTGTCTGTCTTCCTTCCTTCCTTCTTTCCTTCCTTCCTTCCTTCCTTTCTTTCTTTCTTTCTTTCTTTTTTTCTTTCTTTCTTTTCTTCCTTTCTTTGGGTGTGTTTTTGGAGACTGGGATTCTATGTGTGTACAGTGGTAGTCCCTGAAATCACTCTGTAGACCAGGATGGCCTACAACTCAGGAATCCACATGCCTCTGCCTACCAAGTCTTAGATTTAAGGCATGGATCACCACAGCCTCGCAACACTAAAACTCTTAAGCCCCCAAAATATAACCCTTTAATTTTTAAAAAATACTCAAGAACACACACACACACACAAACACACACACACACACACACACAGTCAAATAAAACAGTAAATCATTAAAAAAATGAACTAAACCCTAATCAGAACCTAAAATCAAGAAAAAATCCTAAAATTCTTAATAAACAAAGAAAAAAAATCACTAAACATATACTAAAAACCTTAAAGCCAAAGTTCTCAAAAACGTTGTTCTAAAACACCAACAAAAGCCTTTAAAAAAAACTCTAAAAATCTAAATATATATATACATATTCAAGAATCTAAGAATGACCTGAGTTTTTTTTTTTTTTTTTTTAGTCTTTTTTTTTTTTTTTTCCCAAGTCATTTGAATTGTGCATGTTAAAAACTGCACGGTTGCCCGGCATGGTGGCACATACCTTTAATCCCAGCACTCAGGAGGCAGAGGCGGTTGGATTTCTGAGTTCGAGGCCATCCTGGTCTACAGAGTGAGTTCCAGGATCAGCCAGGACTATACAGAGAAACTGTGTCTCGAAAAACAAATCAAAACAAAACAAAACAAAACAAAACAAAACAAAACAAACAAACAAAAAAAACTGCACGGTTACCAACAGCAGTCTTTTGGCAAAATGGACCCTTATTGTGGGTCCAACCAATGCTTCCCCTGCAAAAATCATTGAGTGGTATCCTAATGCAGTTGCTCAACTTGCAATTCGTGGCATTTTTTCTTTCTTTTTTTTTTTTTTTTGAGTTTTTTGCACAATGGGTTTCTCTTTGTATCCCTGCCAATACTGGGCATGCCTCTCTAGAGCATGCTGGCCTCGAACTAAGAAATCCAACACTTATTCCTCTCAAATGCTGAGATATAAGGCATGGGCCACCACTGCCTGGTAATACTGAAACTTTTTTTTTTTTTTTTTTTTTTTTTTTTTGGTTGGTTGGTTTTTTTTTTGGTTTTGTTTTGTTTTGTTTTTATTTGAGACAAGGTTTCTCTTTGTAGCCTAGGCTGTCCTGGAACTCACTTTGTAGACCAAGCTGGCCTCGAACTCAGAAATCCTCCTGCTTGTGCCTCCCTAGTGGTGGGATTAAAGGCGTGTGCCACCATGCCCTGCAAACCTGAAACTCTTAAACTCACCAAATAACACTTTAAATTTTAAAAAGAAATGAAAAGAAAACATAAGAAAACTCATAAACTCACACAAAAATACCCTGAAAAACAAATATAAAACCTTAAAAAACACTTAATAAAACACCCCCAATCCAAAAATACCCTAAAATCATTAAAAAAAAAAGAACGAACACTAAAAGTGCACTGAAATAGTGAAAACAAAACAAAAACAAAAGTCTTATAAAAACCCTACAAAAGCCTTAACAAAAACACTAAAATTATAAATAATAATAATAATAATAATAATAATAATAATAATAATAAAGACACAATATGAACTTATAAGTCTATTGGTTTTATTTTGGATTTTTTGTTTTTTGATTGTTTTGTTTTGTTTTGTTTTCTTTTGTTTTGCTTTGCTTTGATTTGCTTTGCTTTGCTTTGCTTTGCTTTGTTTTGTTTTGTTTTGTTTTGTTTTGTTTTGTTTTGTTTTGTTTTGTTTTTGGAGACTGGGTTTTTCTGTGTATATCTGGCTGTCCTGGATCACAATCTGTAGACCATGCTGGCCTCAAAATCAAAAATCCACCTAACTCTGCTTCCCAAATTCTGGGATTTAATGCATGGGAAACCAATGCCTGGCAATCCTATAACTCTTAACTCTAAAAATTAAACCTAAAAATTTCAAAAAATAATAATAGTGAAAAACTCTAAAAATAAATAAATAAATAAATAAATAAATAAATAAATAAAATAAAGATAAACCATAAAATTTTTTTGAAAAAAAATCCCCAAAATCCTAAACACCATAAAATTCTAAAAAAAAAACAAAACAAAACAAACAAACACTAAAAATACACTAAAGTACTGAAAACCAAAAATAAAAATCTAAAACACTCCAAAAGTAAAACCATAAACATACACTAAAACCCTGAAATCCAAAAAAAAAAAAAACTCTAAAACAATAATCAAAAAGTCCTAAATACCCTTTTAAAAACCCTTAAATTCTAAAAAATAAAAAATAATAAAAAGAAAAAAAATACATAGAAAGCCTGATATGTCCAAAGAGTCATAATATTTTCGTCCTTCCTTCCTTTCTTTCTCTCTTTCTCTTTCTTTTTTCTTTCTTTATTTCTTTTTTCCTTTCTTCCTTTCTTCCTTTCTTCCTTTCTTTGTGTGTGTTTTTGGAGACTGGGATTCTATGTGCATTCCCTGGTAGTCCCGGAAATCACTATTTAGACCAGGATGGCCTAAGACTCAGAAATACACCTGCCTCTGCCTACCAAGTCTGAGATTTAAGGCATGGATCACCACTGCCTGACAACACTATACTTCTTAAACCCCCAAAATATAAAACTTTAATTTTTAAAAAATAATCAAGAACACACACACACACAAACACACACACACACACAGACATACACAAAGAACACACACACACACAAAGAGTCAAATAAAACAGTAAAACATTAAAAAAAATGAACTAAACCCTAATAAGAACCGAAAATCAAGAAAAAATCCTAAAATTCTTAATAAACAAAGAAAAAAAAATATACTAAAAACCTTAAAGCCAAAGTTCTAAAAAACGTTGTTCTAAAACCCCAACAAAAACCGTAAAAAAAAAAAATCTAAAATTCTAAATATATATATATTTTTGAGTGGTATCCTAATGCAGTTGCCTCAACTTGGACTTCGGGGGATAAAAGCAACCATTACTCATTTTGGGAAAGAACCTCCTATTCTAATTGTGCCTTATACCTCTGCTCAAGTTCACATCCTGGCACAACAACTAACGATTGGGCAGAATTGGTTGCCTCCTGTTCAGGACAAATTAATAATCATTATCCAAAACATCCAAATTTACAGTTTGCCTTAAGCCAAGTCATAGTGTTTCCAGTAGTAACAGCCAAATACCCACTTCCAGATAGGGTAGTAGTGTATACAGATGGATCCAAATCTGGCAGAGGTGCATATGTAGTAAATGACCACGTAACATCTAAACAGTATAATGAGACATCACCCTAGTTTTTAGAGTGTTTGGTGGTTCTAGTGGTCCTTGACACTTTTCCTGGACCACACAATATTGTATCTGATTCCTTATATGTGGTTAATGCAGTTAATACGCTTGAAGTTGATGGCTTAATTAGACCCTCTAGCAAGCTTACTCATATTTTTTCAGCAAATTCAGTCAGCCCTGTTACATAGAATTCATCTTGTGTATATTACTCATGTTAGGGCTTATTCTGGCCTTCCTAGCCCTATGTCACATGGAAATGACTTGGCAGACAAAGCCACTAGAATCGTGGCTGCTACTCTGTTCTCACAGGCTTTCATAAACGATTCCATGTGATGGTTGAAACATTATGCTGCCATTTCACTTTAACAAGGAAGGAAGCAAATGACATTGTCACCCAATGTCAAAACTGTTAATTTCTGCTTACTCCTCATGTAGGGGTAAACCACCGAGGCATCAGGCCAATACAGGTCTGGCAAAGGGATGTCACTCGTATTTCCTCTTTTGGAAGAAATCAATATTTACATGTTTCCATTGACACCTGCTCTGCTGTTAAGTTTGCTACAGCTTTAACAGGTGAGAAATCCTCTCATGATATACAGCACTGTTTAGAAGCATGGAGTGCTTGGGGCAAGCCCACAATCCTTAAAAATGATAATCTGACAGGATATACCTCTGCTAAATTTCAGCAATTTTGTCATCAAATGAATATCACTCACCTGACTGGCCTTCATTATAACCCTCAAGGACAAGGCATGGTGGAAAGTGCACACTGTAATCTCAAGTCTTATTTTATAAAACAAAAGGGGGGAGTTGATGAGACTCTGCTCTCACTGCCAAGAGTAGCTGTCTCCATGGCACTCTTTACAATTAATTTTTTGAATCTTGACTAGCAAGGTCCCTCTGCAGGCGATCTACAGAGCTCAGACCCTGATAGACCAAAGAAAATGGTGAAATGGAAGCATGTGTTATCTGGTCTGGGGAAAGGTCCAGATCCTACTTTGTTAAGATCCAGGGGAGCTGTTTGTGTTTTTCCACCATGTGAAGACAACCCATTTTGGCTTCCAGAACGACTCACCCGCAAGATAGTAATCAAGGATGGTGTGGAAGATGCTGACCTCCCGAGGACTGCTCCTGATCCTGACAATGCTGAACTTGTCTCAGGTTCCTAGTATGATGGGCAAACAGAGATGGGCCATTCTCTTGACTTTCCCTAAAACAATGCCAGTTCGCCATGATGCTATAGTTTTTCCAAAATTCTTTACTACTAATAAAATATTAGATTTACCATATCTACCCTATGATCCCACCCGAGCATCATTAGGAGAAAATCACTCTTTATTAGAACAGGGTTCTTTATGTCATCAAAGTAATGGACCAGGAAAATGTATAAACCTCACAGTCTGAGCCTTGGGGATGTTTAATGTTCACCGAGGAAGCTGGGTGAGCACAATCCAAGATACTTCCAAAGCAGATATAACCATTACGTATCGGACCTTACGGAAGGAGGCAATTTGGGTCAATGGTACATTTCCACCAAATAACTTTTCAGACAAAGAATGTCCTCCACAACCAAAAATAGCCCTACACTATTGATTGGAAGATGAAGGGCTGATCTTGCCTTGGTCTGATTGTCAATCCTCCATCACTCGTTAGGCAGACCAGAGTAAAACCTTTTCCTAATCTTCTAACATGTTGGTTGCCCAGAGAATGAATTTATTATGAAAAAGGGACTTTTCATACAGGACTTTACAATGCATCCCTTTCATAGCGGGTGTTTTGTGGAGTCAATGTCAGTAGTACAGATCTCAATCCTTTGATCTTTATCCAGGGAGGAGCAGTTGGAAAGGCTTCTTTTACTGGCATCTCCAGATTTGCTCAGTATTGGGGAATACATTGACTCCCTGGACTCTTATGGATAAACTAATACCAGCGTAGAGATCACTGGGTTCAATAAAACTTTCGTAAACCAGATTAATTACCCACCTATGCCAATCTGTGTTTACCCCACTTTCTTGTTTATTCTTTCAAATGATTCATTTGAAGTCTGTTTCAATGATTCTTGTTGGATTTCTCAATGCTAGGATGTAACAAAGGACACCCGTGCCATGGTGGCATGCTTCCCTTGTTGGATCCTTGTTCTGGTGGAAACACCCTCCACTATATCCCTGTTTCGACAAAAAAAGAGATTTTGGCATTACTGCTGCCATAATCATAGCAATTTCAGCGAGTGCAGTTGCTGCTACAGCTGCAGGGTACACTATGGCTAGTATGGTTCAGTCAGGCACAAAATTAAATCAGCTTTCAGCAGATCTGACTGATGCCATCACTGTCCTAACTTCTGCTAGTACCAAGTTAAAGGGAGGGCTGATAAATTTGAATCAGTGCCTTGACCTGGCATAGGAACAGATAGGCATCCTGTACCAGATAGTCCAGTTAGGTTGTGAAGGAAAGTTGAATGCTCTGTGTATTACCAGGGTCCAATATGAAAATTTCACTCATTCAGCTAATCTGTCTAGACAGCTTTCCTTGTATTTTGCAGGAAATTCGTCTGAGGGATTCGATGAGAGTCTTGAGGCCCTGAGGGTGGCAGTTTTAAACATCAACTCAATGCGAGTGGACCTGTCATTGACAGAGGGCCTCTCCTCCTGGATTTCATCTGTATTTTCTTATTTTAAAAAATGTTTAGGGGTAGGCTTATTTGGTGTTGCTGTGGACATGTGTTCATGCTCTGGTTTGCAAGCTTAGAACTAAACAAACAAATGACAAGGTTGTGATAGCTCAAGCACTTGCTGCCATTGAGCAAGGGGCCTCCCCCGAAATCTGGCTATTTATGCTCAAGAATTAGTTGACACTGGTGGCTGACCTCTTTTGTAGAGTTTGCCCTACGTCATTTAGTAGTTAGTGTCACATAGCACTGCAATATCCAGGGACGGGCAACTTTCCTCATGCACAGATCAACCTAAGACACGGGGCCCAGTTGCGATAGTGTTACCCTATGACGGGAAAGGCTGTGACATTAGAGGAACGACCTAAGACAGGAGCCACAGCGGATGGGCATAATTACACAGACCTAGTTCAGCCTCATTTTAATAAAATAAAAAGGGGAAGACGTGGAGAACCGTGCTGCTAGCAATCGCCATTATAAGATGGTGCTGGTCTCCGCTGTGCCTAATTAGTAAACAAGCCTAATGCGCAAGGGCAAGAGTGAACTCATGCCTACACTGCCCATCTCGGGGCCTAATAATGGGGTAATAGGAAAGCAACGAATCAGGAGGTGACAGGCCACATCAGGTGATGAAACGCCATGGCTGAGGGCTATATAAGCAACTCCATTTTATGGGGTCGGGGTCTTACCTCCTGAAGAAGCAATAAAGCTTTTTGCTGCAGAAGAATACGGTTGTCCGAGTTTGTTCTTGCTGGCGAGAACAATAGCTCGGATATTCTTTCTTTCTATCTTTCTTTCTTTCTTTCTTTCTTTCTTTCTTTCTTTCTTTCCTTCCTTCCTTCCTTCCTTCCTTCCTTCCTTCCTTCCTCCTTCCTTCCTTCCTCCTTCCTTCCTTCCTTCCTTCCTTCCTTCCTTCCTTCCTTCCTTCCTTCCTTCCTTCCTTCCTTCCTTCCTTTCTTCTTTCTTTCTTTCTTTCTTTCTTTCTTTCTTTCTTTCTTTCTTTCTTTCTTTCTTTCTTTCTTTCTTTCTGTCTGTCTGTCTGTCTGTCTGTCTTTCTTTCTTTCTTTCTTGTTTTGTTTTGTTTTTTTTTTTAAGTTTTTTTGATTTTTTGGACAATGGATTTCTCTTTGTATCCCTGCCAATACTGGACATGCCTCTGTAGAGCATGCTGGCCTTGAACTAAGAAATCCAATACTTCTTCCTCTCAAGTGCTGGGATTTAAGGCATGGACCACCATTGCCTGGCAACCCTGAAACACTTAAACTCTCGAATTAACATTTAAAATTATATAAAAAAAAATGAAAAGAAAAGATAACTCAAAAATACAAACAAACAAACAAACAAAAAAAAAAACCTTGAAGAAAAAAGATAAAACCTTAAAAAAATACTTAATAAAACACCCCAAATCCAAAAACACCCTAAAATCATTAAAAAAAGAAGAAACACTAAAAATGGATTAAAAAACTCGAAACAAAAAAAGTCTAAAACAGTTTAATAAATCCCTACAAAAGCCTTAACAAAAACACTAAAACTATAAATAATTAATAATAATAATAATAATAATAATAATAATAATAGAACACAAATTGAACTTAAAACTCTTTTTTTTTCTTTGTTTGTTTTATTTTGTTTTGTTTTGTTTTTAGAAACTGGATTTCTCTGTTTATCTCTGGCTGTCCTAAAGCACCATCTGTAGACCATGCTGGCCTCGAAATCAAAAATCCACCTAACTGTGCCTCCCAAGTGCTGGGATTTAATGCATGGGACACCACTACCTGGTAACCCTAAAGTTCTTAACTCTAAAAATAAATCCTTAATATTAAAATGATAATAATAATAGCCAAAACTCTAAAAATAAATAAATAAGTAAATAAATAAATAGATAAACACTAAACAAATAAATATATAAATACAAATAAAAGATAAATCTTAAAAACATTTTGAAAAAAAATCCCCAAAATTCTAAAACATTATAAAATTATAAAACAAAATAAAACAAAACAAAAAAAACAAAAACAAAAACAAACCACTAAAAATACACTAACATACTGAAAACTAAAATTAAACTCTAAAACACTCTTTTAAAAGTCCCTACAAAACCATTTACAAAAACACTAAAAGTCTACAAAAAATTTTACAACAACCCAAAAATAATCTTAAAACTTTTTTGTTTGTTTCCATTTATGTGGTTTTTTTTGTTGGTTTATATTTTTGAGTTTTTAGAGACTGGGTTTCTCTGGCTGATCAAGAACTCCCTCTGTAGACCATGCTGGTCTTGAACTCAAAAATCCACCTAACTGTTTCTACAAGGTGCTGGGATTTAAGGCATGTGCCACACTGCCTGGAAACCGTGAAACTCTTAAACCCCAAAAGTAAAACTTTAAAATTAAAAAAGAAGTACCCAAGAACACACACACAGACAAACATACAAAAAAAAAAGAAAAGAAAAGAAAACCCATAAAGAATATCAAACACAAACAAACAAACAAACAAACAAAAACTTTAAAATCCTTTTTAAAAAACAGTAAACATACACTAAAACCCTGAAAACCAAAAAACTCTAAAACAATCATCAAAAGTCCTAAATACCCTTTTAAAAAACCTTAAATTCTAAAAAATAAAAAATAATAAAAAAAAGTACACAGAAAGCCTGAAATGTCCATAAAGTCTTTATCTTTTCTTTCCTTCTTTTTCTTTCTCTCTTTCTTTCTTTCTTTCTTTCTTTCTTTCTTTCTTTCTTTCTTTCTTTCTTTCTTTCTCTCTCTCTCTCTCTCTCTCTCTCTCTCTCTCTCTCTCTCTCTCTCTCTCTCTCTTTCTTTCTTTCTTTGAGTTTTTATTTTGTTTTATTTTGTTTTGTTTTTTGTGACTGAGTTTCACTCTTATAAAAACCCTACAAAACCCTTTAAAAAAACTATTATATATATATATTGTATATATATATATATATATATATATATATATATATATATATATATATATATATATATATATATATATACCCCAAAATGTTCCTGAAACTATTTTTTTTTTTTTTGGTTTGATTTATTTTGTTTTTGGAGACTTGGTTTCTCTGTTTAGCCCTGGCTATCCTGGAACTCACTCTGGAAACCAGGCTAGACTTGAACTTAAAAGCCCACCTGCCTTTGCCTCCCTAGGATTGGAAATAAAGGCAAGGACCACCACTGACTGGCAAAACTAAAATACTATACCCCAAATGTAAGAACGTAAGATTTTTTCAGAAACAAACACACACACACACACACACACACACACACACACACAAACACACACACACAAACCTAAAAAAAGTAAAACACTAAAAGAAAACCCTGAAGCCTAAAAAACAAACATACAAACAAACAAA